>NC_135688.1:837500-975000 GCF_964276395.1 Gasterosteus aculeatus | reverse complement strand
GCTTGGACTATTTTTTGGACATATATCCCACGGGCGCACACACACACACACACATGAACACACACACACATACACACACAAAGACACACTCCTCCACCAGCCCGGGGGGGGGAAGAAACCTTCTCTCTCTGCAGCTTTCCTCTTCTGTCCTTCTCATGCTGGGTGGACGTGTGTATTCACTGTGTGCGTGTGTGCATGTGTGTGTGTGTGTGTGCGTGTGTGTGTGTGTGTGAGGTTGTCACAGGGCAATAATCCCACCCGCCCCCCCCCCGGGTGAATCTGTCCATCTCTATGCACTCCGAACACGCCTCTTATCTCCTTCTTGTTTGCCTCAAACCATTAAAAACTCACTTGTTGCAATTCAGCCCTTTTTTCAGTTGTAATTTATATTGTTTTCATGTTATTTTTTTCGGGCATCATCATCATCACCATCGTCTGTATCATCATCATCACCATCGTCTTTATCATCATCATCATCACCATCACCATCGTCTTTATCATCATCATCACCATCATCATCACCATCACCATCGTCTTTATCATCATCATCATCACCATCACCATCGTCTTTATCATCATCATCACCATCATCATCATCATCACCATCGTCTTTATCATCATCATCATCACCATCACCATTGTCTTTATCATCATCATCACCATCATCATCACCATCACCATCGTCTTTATCATCATCATCACCATCATCAGCATCATCATCATCGTCTTTATCATCATCATCACCATCATCAGCATCATCATCATCGTCTTTGTCAGCATCAGCACCACTTTGGACTGAAGATGACGTGTAAGAGGACCGGTCGTGGTCACGAGCCCACCAGCGTCACTCCTTCCTCCTCCTCCTCTTCCCTCGGTCTCTCTCCCGTGACGGGTGGAGGAGGCGGGTGGAGGAGGCGGGTGGAGGACGCGGGTGGAGGAGGCGGGTGGCGCTGTGACCCGTCTCACGGGGAAACCCGGTCGGCGTTGTTCCTTCTCGTGCTGCTGATGTGCTGTGGAGGATGAATCGCCGCGGTAACGGTCCTCGTCCATCGCAGCCCCTTTTCTTCCTCTTGTTTCACGCCATTGAACAACAGAATGTTTTAAAGAAGACAAGAACACTATATCTGTATATTTTTATATCCTGATGCAATACACAGAATGTACTTCAATGGTGCTGAACATGACTTCATTTCACAGGTTTCAAGAGAGACAAAAGTTATTATTAATTCTATAATTATTTTTGTTTAAAGGTGATGTGACGAGTCACACTTCTGACCAGTGGCAGTCAAACACATGGATATATATACCTATAAAGATATAGTTATATAAATATATATATAGGTATATATATGTGTGTGTGTGTGTGTGTGTGTGTGTGAATTAAAGTTAACAAAACTGTGTTTATTTGTCTCTTGTCTCTAAATCTTAACAGCAAACACAGAAGACAAATTCAAGTCTATTTTTTATGCTTCTTTGCAACTTTAAGTAAATGTTGATTTAAACGGTGAGACGTAAACAGAGTAAACGTTATGTAACCATTAAGAGTTGAACCTACAGGAGGACGGACAAGACAAACTACAACTAATTGCCGTGTTGCATCATGGGGAATGTAGGCTGAGGAGGTAGCCTACTAAAGTCACCTATGTATTATTCATTTTCTTCTGGATGTTTCTTTATCATGACGTCATGTAATGTGATCATGTGACGCAGCATCGCGTCCTACTGTGGACGAGCGCTGCAGCCGCAGTCTGATCTGAATAATGAAATAAATACACGCAGCAAACAGGCAGGAACCTTCACCTGGTCCGGAACCAGTCTCACTGTAGTCCTGATCCACCGGGTCGGATTCTGGTGAAACCAGATGACATCATGCACGTGTCTCTGGCTCTATATAGAGACCCAGATCCTCCAGCAGAGACCACCATGGACGGACTCGTGTCCTGCTCCATGTCGGCCGTGGACCTGCAGTCAGAGCTTTGGAGGGAGGAAGAGAGTTCAGCTCCCTGCAGCAGCATCTCCTCCTCCTCCAGGAGCAGACCCAGGACGTGGTGCTGGACCCTCTGGAGGGAAGGGAGTCCCTGGAGAACCAGGTCCAGGACTGAGAGATCAGACCGTCTGGAGAAGGAAGTTACGCTCTCTGCCGGCGTTTGAGCACTGGAAGCCGGGTGGACGGAGGCCGGTTTGGGTGTAGCCTGAGATTCTGACCTTCTGACCTTCTGGCTGAAGGAATGTCTTCAGAAACAAACAAATGAACAAGAAACCAATGGGACGTTACAGACGAAAGTTGAGTTTAGCTCTGCTCCGACGCTGTGAACCTCACTGACATTTTACTGAACAAGAATTCAACTTTTTATTCATAATCTGTATTTCTCTGAAATAAAAGCTCAGTTTTACGTATAAACAGCAGTACAGCTGTGCGGTGCGTGGTTTATAGCCTCTGTTATCTGCGTGGGTTTTAACTACGCGCCTTCTCAGGAACTCTGCAGCTCTCTGGCGGACTTTGACTCTGATACCGAGCTGAACGCGTTCGTCCCGCTGCCACGCGACCAGCAGCAGGAAGCACCAGAGGAAACGATCTGCCTGGCGACATGGAAGCCTCCCGCGGTGAGTTGCCCACCGTGAGCCCGGTCTGCTCCTCAGGTCCACAGCCGGACCAGTCCAGACTGGTGGTGCTGTTACTGGGAGAGAAGCGCAGCGGGAAGAGCCTCGTGGGAAACTCCATCCTGGGGAAGCTGGCGTTTCACGAGGAAACAACTCGCAGCTCCAGGGAGGACGGCGCCGCCTTTGGGACCCAAGTGAATACTCAACGTTTGCGGGTTTACTTTTGGGGCCCTTTGGCTGTGACGCTTCACTCACTGTGACTCACTGTGAGCCCCCAGGTGACGGTGGTGGACACCCCCGGGTGGATGTCCCACTCCCTCCCTCCAGACAGAGTGTCTGAGGAGCTGCGCAGAGGGCTGACGCTCTGCCGCCAGGACCCCCACGTCATCCTGCTGGCGCTGCCCTGCACCTCCACCTTCGGCCAGCCGGAGTGGAGGGCCATGGAGGCCCAGCTCAGGCTGCTGCAGACCCCCATCTGGCAGAAAGCCATGGTCCTCTTCACCCGCGCAGACAAGTTAGGTGGGCTAACAATCACTGTGCTTTCTTTACGCTCACTGGTCTCTCTGCTAATTGGCCGTCGAGGTCCAGCTCCACCAATGAGGTGTCCTCTCCGCTGCAGGAGGCCTCCCCATCCAGGAGCACATAAGACGACAGGGCCGGACCCTTCAATGGCTGCTGGAGCGATGCGGGAACCGCTACCAGGTTCTGTCGGCCTGGTCGGAGTCGCAGCACTCGGAGCTCTTTGAGAAGATCCGGAAGGTGGTGGAGGTCAACCAGCGGCCAAAGGAGATGAGGGATCGGATGTACACCCAGCTGAGACAAGAGCTGGCCGCGAGGGGGGCCAGGAAGTCCTGGGGAGGACGAGTGGAGATAGATGATTGGAAGCCAGGACACATGGAGCGGACGGCCTCAAGACAGACATTTGTCCCCAGAGGTACGTGTCTCTTATCCCACCATCAGCACACCTGCACCCGGTCGTGATGAAGCCCTGGAATGTGTTTCCTTGCAGGGTTCCTCGTGGAACCGGCTCGTTGTGAGCCGGTTCTGAGCCTTGTCCTGCTGGGAAGGAGGAGGTCGGGGAAGAGCTCAGCCGGGAACACCATCCTGGACAGGGAAGAGTTCCGGCCGGACACAAAGACCACCCGGTGCACCGCAGGCCACGGCCGAGCCTCGGGGAGGGCCGTCACCGTGGTGGACACCCCCGGGTGGAGCCTGTTCGGTCTGGCCAACTCCAAAGAGGTCCGGGCGGAGGTCAGGCGGAGCCCCTCACTCTGCCCCCAGAGGAGCAGGGTTTCCTTCCTGCTGGCCGTCCCGGTCGGCCCGTTCGGAGAGAAGGACCGGCGAGCCGTGGAGAAGAACCTCGGCGTCTTGGGGAGCCAAGTGTGGGGGAGCACCGCGGTGCTGTTCACCTTCGGGGAGGAGCTGAGGGGACGGAAGGTGGAGGAGCACGTGGAGGAGAGTGGACGGCCTCTGCAGTGGCTGCTGGATAGATGTGGACGCCGATACCGAGTGTTGGACACGAGAACAGGAGACGGTGGAGTAGACCAGCTGCTGGAGATGGTGGAGCAACTGTGGGCCCGATACGTCTAAAACATGACTGTTGATGTTGTAAAAATAGGTAATTTCAATACATTTCCAAATGTATTGGTTTAAAGTTCAAATGAATTGGTTTAAAATCAGATGAACTAAAGATAAGTCAACCAAGTCACCCAACCAAAAGAGGCTACAAGCAAACTGGAAAAGTGCGAGGACACAATGAAGAGGGGTTTTCTCTCTATGGAACATCATGTCTTCTAGAAACACTTGGGATGGAATTAACGTTCAGTTTAAGTCAAGAAAAAAAAGTGCTGATCTGGTTTGTGGGTTTTTCAATTCATCCTCTAAAGCTGCTTGGCTCATTTAGAAATGTGCACATCTTTACACGCGCATGTAGAATGGATACATTTTTAGGACGTTTTTACAAATCAGTTTTGAAGTCGGTCAAATGTAAAATATTAAGTCGAAAATGTCGTGGAAAAAAGTCACAATACGTTATTTCAAAAGAAATTTCTAAAAAGTAAAAAAAAAAAGGTTTTTGATTTGAAAAAAAAACAACTACACTACAAAAAGGTCAAAGATATTAGGTCAAAAAAGGTTTTTGAAAATAAGCTCATGTTGAGACATGAATGAAGTGTTTGATTAACTGTTTGTCCAAAATGAATCTTGTAATGTGACTGAAGAGTTTTGAAAGTGTGGTTTCAGGATTGAACAATGCTGGTTAGCAATTGAGAAAAAAAGATTTTAAGAAATTAGGTTTAAAAATGTCATAGCAAAATATATCACGTTGGAAAATGTTTGAAAAAAAGTAAAGAAATATTAGGTTGAAAAATGTTCAGGAAAAAAAATATGTTGATTTATACAATTAATGTCATGGGAGAAAAAGTTAAAAAGTTGGGGTCAAAATATATATATAATATTAATAGTAGTTAATAATAGTTACTATTAATAGTAATATGCAAAAAAAGTTGGTAAATATAAAGTTTGATGCAGCGGATGGTCCAAGCGTTCCGATCTATTTAACTACATACATTGCAGATTGTTTTTTTAGTGAGTTTGTGTGTGTATATTATTGAAATGTTATACATAAGCTCATTCCTTTAGTAGGGATTGTGTGAGGTTCATATTTGAAATAAAAATGAGTATTTAACAATGCTTTTAAGAGTAACACATATTCAGTCTTTATTCATATTCAGAGGTTAATATCAGTTGAATTTATCCTTTATTGCAATCAAGTCATACTTTAATTCTGGCTACAAGACAATAGCTTTACAAGTGCCCCAAAAATATCTCAATGACCTTTATTTTTTTCATATTTGGCAACTTATAAGTCTCTAAGACAATTAACAATATATATACTAATTTATTCATGAAAAAATACATTGTCAGTTTTGCACAACAGATACCAAGGAAGGTTTGCGACACACAGTAGTTCCTGTTAAATGACAACTTAAAACGTCCAACAAATTAAACACGTTCATGTTGAATAAAACAAAGAGTCCGACGGGTCGGCGTTACACATTTTCTAGGCTTCACACATCAGAGGGTTTTGTATGTTTGTTGCAACTAAGGTGAGGAATGACGCGAGTGGAATGGGTCGACACGAGGCTAACGGCTAAAATACATATTGGAAAGAAATAGTTCAATACTTTGAGAAAAAAATTCTTCTGAGATTAAGATATTAGTTTTATCCGTAAACAACTCGAAGTCCAAAACAAATGCCGTGGTAATGTTTAGTTAATCTTTAGTTCCCCCATGACATCACTGGGTCGACTATGCGTCTGTAACACTGTCACCACGCCGGGTCAAAGGTCAGTGCTCGCCCTTTTTCTCAGGAAGAGAATCATCAAAGAGGATAGCAGGCGTTGCATTATGGGGAATGTTGTTCCAGTATTTAAGGACGTCTTTGGATCCTTGACTTTACGAATGTGCAACATGAATCACTGGAGGACCGTTTAGAAACACACTACAGACTAAAACAAATATCTAGTATTATGTCACAGTGTGAAACCCTGCAAAGAGTCTAATAAATGACAGATAAACTTTGACTGCATAACTTCAGCTGCTTGTTCTGGGTTCAGTAGATTTTCTAACATTGATCTTAAGCTACACATGAGAAGATCTACAGTGACACTCGACCGGCGCGCGCTTTGCATGCTTGTGAAAACCGTTTATTTAAAACTACACCAGACTCAAAACTCACAAGACAAACTCATCAGACCGAGCACACACACACACACACACACACACACACACACACACACACACACACACACACACACACACACACACACACACACACACACCATGTAACATTTAAGAAAAACGACTTCATTGGCTTTCTGTCTGAGACAAAGTGAGCAGCGGTCTGGGCGCAGTTAGCCTAGCTTAGCACGAGGACCTGAGCGCGGTTTATTCCCTCCGTGCGGTAGCAGAAGGGTGAAGGTAAGTCGTGGTTTCAGGGGGAGTTCTGTGCTTTGGAACCGTCGATATTAAAACGCTTTTCGGCGTTCCAGAGAAAAAGTGCTGTCGTTTTAACTGCTTGTTTGTTGCACGGATGGAATCAACAAGACTCCAGGTCTTTATGTGAAGCTAGGCTACGCTAACCAGCTGCGTACCGCTATCGCTCTCGTTTCCCCCGGAGATGAAGCCAATGAACCAGAACTGCTCCTTGAAATAAAACCTTTCAAACGTAAACCTTCTGTAGTGAAAATCTGGTCATGTTGATTTCAGAACGTTTTTGGATCAAATCTTCATCAATGTGGTCCGGACGGTTTCAAGCTGTAAACTATTCACAAACGTGTTGCATAAGGATTAAACTTGTTACTTGTTATGACGTATATATTATCTATCGGGCATCACCAAGGCGACGATCAGGAGATCGCGTGACTAACAAAAAGGCTCAACTCGAGATAAAAACTTCCAGTTACACAGAAATGAACCACGAGGAATCGACGATACTTCACGATATGACGCGCGTTTTTTCCCCTACGAGGTATTTTCAAGTATTTTAGTGCGTATTTACTTTGTCGTTTTGCTCCTGTGAGCCAGAGGGATGAGAAGCGCTTGGTGCCGACGGGCTGCCGGGGTGGGGGCAGGTGGGCAGGGGGGCAGGTGGGCAGGTGGGGTCAGGAGCAGAAGGCCGACTGCAGCTGCTTGAAGGCGGCTTGCCTCTGTTTCTTATCCACTTCCTGTCTCTTGCGCTCCTCTTTTTCCTCCTGGATCTCGGCCTCGAACTTGCTGCCCAGAGACAGAGCCTGAACCTGGGGACACACGAGGGGGGCGGGAGCGGTCACCAGCTTATTTCAGCTATGGACCGGCTGAGCTTTATTTTGGCGGTTTGTGGGGACTTCCTCTGGATGGGCATCAAACTCATGGTTCTGAAAACCCTTTTCAAAAGGTCCGAAGTATGCCGATTATTTTTCCATGACTTAAAACAAATGTCATTGTTAATGCCGGCTAATAACGTACTTCTTTAGGAAGTTAAGCAGGATAATTCATCTCTAATGGCCAACATCATGAGAACGCTACAGTTCTCATGTTCACAGAGCGGAGCCTGAACGCATCATGATGTAACTGAAGACACCTGTCATCGGTTAGCTGTTAGCCGTGCTGCTAATGTTACTAACTCCTCCCCCTGTCAATCTCAACATTGATTGGTTGTTACCAATGTCACATGATCTGAGACTAGAGACCCAACAATGAGGTCATCATCAATGATTGTACATTATTATGTGGGGAGTAAATGAGGGCCGACACTAAACCTCGACCCGTGGATCCCAGCCAGTACGGACGTACCTTAGCCTCAAAGAAGTCCTTGGCCCCCATGACCCCCTCGGTGGACACGTTGATCTCCGACAGCCTGGCGAGCGCCATCAGACCGCTCTCCTCCTGCAGCTCCCCAGCCGCCGCCCTCCGGAAGATCAGCAGGAACTAGAGGATGAAGAACAGAGCTTCACCCTCTGCACCCCGTGGGACAGCATCAAGCAGGCCCCGCCAAAATAATAGCGGACAGGAGATAACTCAACATTTAGTTCTGAAACAAATCTTCACAGATAAACAACAGGCACGTTTTCAATAAATACAAAATAAATACATTTAAAATGTATTGATCCCTATTCCTTATAATAAGCTGTTATTTTCTCACCCTTGCTTTTTATAATCACTCAATATTCAGGATTATCGAAGTAACAGAACTCCGGTCTGACTCTCACCTCCCTGTAGCTCAGCTTGCCGTCGAAGTCCTCGTCCACCTCTTTGATCATGTTCTTCAGGCCCAGGTGAGTCTGAGGAGCGCCAAGCTTCTCCATCATCAGCTTCAGCTCCATCAGGTCGATGAAGCCGTCTCTACCAGTGTCGTACCTGCAGAACCACAAGAACCCCCACACAGTGTTAGCAGCTGGTTCTGACCCAGGATCTGAAAAGTGAAATCAGAGATGAGTTAAGCTGCATCCTGTGCAGTGACCAGCAGGGGGCGACTCCTCTGCTCCCATAGACGTCTATGAGGAAATGACTCTACTTCTCTGTAGTGACCAGCAGGGGGCGACTCCTCTGCTCCCATAGACGTCTATGAGGAAATGACTCTACTTCTCTGTAGTGACCAGCAGGGGGCGACTCCTCTGCTCCCATAGACGTCTATGAGGAAATGACTCTACTTCTCTGTAGTGACCAGCAGGGGGCGACTCCTCTGCTCCCATAGACGTCTATGAGGAAATGACTCTACTTCTCTGTAGTGACCAGCAGGGGGCGACTCCTCTGCTCCCATAGACGTCTATGAGGAAATGACTCTACTTCTCTGTAGTGACCAGCAGGGGGCGACTCCTCTGCTCCCATAGACGTCTATGAGGAAATGACTCTACTTCTCTCTGGATTTATTCCCTCAGTAAACATTGTAAACATGAGTTTATGGTCTCAGTCTCTAGTTTCAAGTCTTCGTCAACACGATGTTCATTTAGTGAATGATGGTCCATTTAGAGTCAAATAGACCATAAAGCAGGGGACGCTTTAGGGCGGGGCTCCATGCTGATTGACAGGTCTCTACCACTTATGGACAACACAATACAATTTGTAAACCATTTCACAAAATTAGAAATGTTCTAGATGTGTCCCTGCTGGTATTTTTAAAAACAGTAAAGCGGTGAACATGTTTTTGTCGGAACCTAAAGAACAAAAGATGAATGGTCACAGATTCCTGCTCCCACTCAGACGCCGGTTATCACCAACTGACCCCACAGTATTTATAGAAGCCTTCAGCAGCTGAACAAAGTCTGCGGTTCCAATCTGGCTATGCAACAAACAAACAAAATCACTGAACAGCATCATGACACTAAATAAACAAATAGGACTTTTGGAAATCCGTCACATCTGCTCCCAGATCAAAGGAACCAGATCCACACCGGCTTCAACGTGTCAACAGAGAAAGCATTAAAAAACCTAAACAGCAGTTGTTATTCATCCATGAGCATTGTTCTACAGAACGTCTAATAAGCTGCATGAAGGGACAACATGGTTGTTGTTGTTGACCGGGCTGGAAGAGATCACAATAGGAACCTCAACTGCATGAAGGCCCGATTACAGAGAAAGAACTTCCTGTCCGGGCTGCAGGCCACCGAGAACAGACTGGAACTGTTCTCTGTGGGAGGACAGGAACGAAACCATCTGACCGGGAGCAGAAGAACGAAACCATCTGACCGGGAGCAAGAAGAACAAAACCATCTGACCGGGAGCAGAAGAATGAAACCATCTGACCGGGAGCAAGAAGAACAAAACCATCGGCCCGGGAGCAAGAAGAACAAAACCATCGGCCCGGGAGCAGAAGAACGAAACCATCTGACCGGGAGCAGAAGAACAAAACCATCTGACCAGGGGCAGAAGAACGAAACCATCTGACCGGGAGCAAGAAGAACAAAACCATCGGCCCGGGAGCAGAAGAACGAAACCATCTGACCGGGAGCAAGAAGAACAAAACCATCTGACCGGGAGCAGAATAACGAAACCATCTGACCGGGAGCAGAAGAACGAAACCATCTGACCAGGAGCAGAAGAACGAAACCATCTGACCGGAGCAGAGCACAGAGGAACGTTGACGTTATGGAGTCCACTTGTGTTACGTCAAATGTACAATTGTTGTTTTTCAATTAATTAAATGAATTCTTTAAAAAAAATTGACAAATAAAACATGTAACATCAATTGCGATAAAACAATGTATTGTTGCGTTTGGCCCGTTAGACTATTGGCCGCTGCGGGACTCCGTAGCTCCTCTTCACTGCGTCGTTCGTGTTCTTTTGGCCGGTTACTACGTCACGACAACCGATCACGACACGCACCCCCCCCGCTCCCCCCGCTCTCCCCCCGCGGCTACACATCACCATGACGGCTCCGCGTGCGGGAGAAGCGCGCGGAGCAAAGCGCCTCACCGCTTGAACATGGCCTCCATGTCCTTGATCTGCTTGCGGGAGAACTCCTTGAACTCCGTGTAGGGGTTGAAGACGCGGGTCGGTCGCGAGGCCGCGTTCCCGTCGTTGATGTCCTGACGGCGGGTCAGCACGGCGGACAGCTCGGCGGAGGAGGAGGACGCCGCCTCGGCCTCCTGCGGTCCGGGCTCGGCCCGCGGCTCGGCCCGCGGCTCGGCCTCCTGCGTAGCGGCAAGCCGCGACTGGAGCTTCTTCGCCAGCTCTTCGGACGCCATGGCTGCTGTTCGCGGGTGCTTTCGGGAGGGAATGGAGCCCGTGCGTGGTGACGGCCGCCGCTCGGATCAACGGCTCTACTGCGCAGAGTGCGGAGAAGAAGGAGAGCGCAGCTTCCGGTCACTGTTTTTCAAAATAAGACAGATAACACTCCGGCCCGTTAGATTGAATGTTTGCATTGTAGTTGTTTCTCGCTGTTAATACGTGCAAATGGTTTAATAGATTAAAACCGCTTTTAAAAAAAAATCAGTAACATCGCAATAATTTGGTTTAGATCTTAGGTGTTTGGCGCTTTTAACATCCAGCGAACACGTGTCGTCACTTGAATGTCAAATTTTCAAAATAAACTACCATCTTCACTGTGAACCTGTCAGGTTTAGAAAACAAAACTACCGTTAATAACGTTAAACTATTTAATTGAAACATCAACTCAATAACACATACATATCATGTATGATGTAATCCAATATGTACATATAAGGTATATGTGAATTACAGTACTTCTATACTATTCTAGTATAGAAATATCTATTCTATACTCTATCACATCATGTTGTGTAAAACTGTGATCCACAGTAAATTCTCACAGTGGATCAGGAATCAGAGGGTACCTATGAAATGAAAGGGATTGTTTTAATGGATAGGTTTATTTGACCATTTTATCTAAGTTTTTGGTTATATATATATATATATATATATATATATCTGTATGATATCCATCCATCTGCAAACCGAAGCACTTATCCTGCACACGGGGTCTTGGGGGGCTGGAGTTCATCCCAGCAGACTTCAGGTGATAGACGGGTTCATCCTGGACGGGTCACCAGCCAATCACAGGGCTCCACAGAGACACACAACCATTCACACTCACACTCACACACCTACGGGCCAGTTAGAGTCCCCAATCAACCTGATCCCCAGAGCAGGTCTCTGGACTGTGGGAGGAAGCCGGAGAACCCGGAGAGAACCACGCAGACACGGGGAGAACATGCAGACTCCACACAGAAAGGCCTCCGGGCGGAATGGAACCAGGACCTTCTTGCTGTGAGGAGACGGTGAAAACCACCACGCCACGAAGTGTAATATTTAAATATAAAATAAAATGTATAATATACATTTTCAGTTATAACTTTTGATATGTTATCAATGACATTATGAGACATGTTACGTTTCTATTCCTGTGAGTTGTCTCTTCTAATAATTGCTAATCATGTCCTGCCCAAAATAAATAATACCAAACAAAATGTACTGATGAAACGGGTTTAACGTTTAATGCTCAGTGCATCATATAAAGACATCGCATGGATCGGCCTCTGAAAAATACTCGATCAATATATGCCGCTTAATAATTTAACGTTATCATACGACGGCGGCGCATTGGGGTAGAGACGGAGCGCCGCAGGGTTGGCGGTTGGAACCCCGCCTGCGCCAGTGCCCCTGAGCAAGACACCCAACTGAATGTAAAAGTGCAATGTAAGTCATTTGGATAAAAGCGTCAGCTAAGAGACATGTGATGTGATTCAGAAAGCTTCACATAAAAAAATGATTGTTTTTTTAAATGGCTCAAAAATACAGAAGAGAATCTAGAGAAGAGAAGTCCTGCAATCCAATTCCAGAGGTGGAGAAGCATCTCGGCCCAGCAGCTGCATAATTACACACTGAAGCAATAACTCCACTTTTTCAAGGCGTCGGACCTCCATCTCAATCATTCTCTCCTGGACAGCTTTTCTCACACAGCTGGAAAAAAACAAACGCATCATGTGACCGTTATTTATTCAGAATGACCACCTGTTTCTAGATATGACTGAGGACTGAAGTATATATAAATATGTATGAATGCATTAATTACATATATATGCATACACGTATGCATTAAAATAAAAAAAAACCTAATAAAAAAAAAAACTTAATTTCTCATTTTATCCAAAAAACATTTCCAGACAAGTAGACTTGATAAATGTTAGATTCTAATTTGATCCATTCTTTGCAAAAAAAATAAGAATAAGTGAGAAATTGAATATGCATTTTGTTATTTTTGCTGATTCATTCATACGTGTGTTATTCTTCACTACATGCGTGTTCCAGTTCTCTCCGTTTCCAGTCGTCATGGTTCCCTTTTGAAGAGGAAAAAGCCTCATGAGTATTTTACCTTCGGCTCAGAGTTCCTGGCTGATCTGGGTCACAGTCTGTCCCGGTCCGTCTGTCCCCTTGATTGTGGGGCGTCCCCCTCTGTCTCTCAGAGGGGTGTCCCCCTGGGTCTGGTGCTGCTGCCCCTCGTCCCAGAGTGAACCCTCCTCGTGGAACAACAAGGGAGAAATCCCCAACTACGGGAAAAAACCCCGGAGGCGGATGAAGGTCGAGGAGTTCTGACTCTGCAGCTGCGTGATGATAAAAGGAACAAATCCGTGTAGAGACGCTGCACGTTTACCTCTCTGTAAAAGTCCCTCCCCCGCGTGGACATGACGGTGAGGACCACTTTGTCCTCGCTCCGTCGGATCTCTTTGACCACGTCGTCGTGCTCCAGAGACTCGACGGGGGTCCCGTTAACGGCCAGCAGCAGGTCTCCGTCCTCCATCAGCTCCGCCTCGGCTGGGCTCCCTTCCTCCACCTCCCTCAACACATGAACTGGGAGAGGAAACGACGGAAGCTCAGAGACACGATCGGCACTTTGACAAAGAAACAGACCCTTTAAACCCCCCGAGCCCCAACAGGAGGGATCGAAAAGACCTAAAACAAGCTGACTTCATCCTCAGGTGCCCCCTCTCAACCGGGCTGAGGACACGAGGTTTGCAACAGACGAGAAATAAGATGTTTCAACAATAACATTTTGCTCTTCGTTTCCCAATAAAAACCTCGCCACAAATAAACCGTTTGCCAGAGAAACTAAGACGCTTGATTGACTCACCTGAGACCAACGGTCATGTGACCCTGAAGGAGACAAAGGCTCAGGCTGCATATGTGAATGTGCGCGGTTACTCGGTCTTGTGTCGTGACCTCTGACCTTTCCTCTGGGAGCCGCCCAGCTTCTCCTGCCTCAGCAGGAAGCCGTACCCGTCGGGCCCTTTGTGCAGCCGCATGGTCCTGGAGGCGTGCGGCAGGCCGCGGCATTCGGCCACCGCCGGCAGGACGGGCGTTTTCCTCCTGACGCGGCAAGACTCGCCCTCGGGGTCGATGACCAACACCGTCACCGCGGCCCCGCCCCTCTCCACCTGCGGGGCAGACGCACGGCGGTTCATCCTTCAGCTGTTTAGTGAATATTCAATAAAGCAGAATGAAGTGTGCTGGCGGGGGGGCTACCCGGCCACTAGCACACGCGTCCAGTGCCCTGAGGCGGACTCGTACGGTTCTGTTCAGCATGGACCGAGAGAGCGAGGACGCCGGTTCCCCGTTGATCCAGATCAGCCGGTCAGCCGAGCGGACGCCGGCTTTCTCCGCGGGGCCGTCGGTCAGCGTGTTCACGGCGAACTGCCCCTTCTGACCTGAGGACGCAGCCGTTATCACAAATAGGATTATTAGTAGTAACTTCTCAAGCTCCTCGGAAATCTCATTTATTAGGAGCAACGTTTCTATGCAACTTCCATCCTTAATAAAAGCAGCATCTTGGCTTTTCATGTGTCCTCGTTTACATCGCCGTGACAACCACTCATGCACGCCAGTGAGCCCCATCAGCCGGCTGATCGCTCACCGTCCACCCGGGTGACGCTCATCCCCAGGCCACACTCGGGGTCTCTGCTGATGTGACACAGTCTGGGTCTGGACCAGCCGTCCCCTTTGGACGACCTGGCCAGCGTCTGCAGATCCAAACCCAGAGACTCGGCCTGTGGACGAGAGGCAAGAGGAGGACTCAGAGGAACCACATCAGTCCAAGTCACCTCCTGTCAGACAACCTGCCAAATCAAAGCTGCATTCTGTGTAGTGACCAGCAGGGGGCGACTCCTCTGCTCCCACAGACGTCTATGAGGAAATGACTCTACTTCTCTGTAGTGACCAGCAGGGGGCGACTCCTCTGCTCCCATAGACGTCTATGAGGAAATGACTCTACTTCTCTGTAGTGACCAGCAGGGGGCGACTCCTCTGCTCCCATAGACGTCTATGAGGAAATGACTCTACTTCTCTGTAGTGACCAGCAGGGGGCGACTCCTCTGCTCCCATAGACGTCTATGAGGAAATGACTCTACTTCTCTGTAGTGACCAGCAGGGGGCGACTCCTCTGCTCCCATAGACGTCTATGAGGAAATGACTCTACTTCTCTGTAGTGACCAGCAGGGGGCGACTCCTCTGCTCCCATAGACGTCTATGAGGAAATGACTCTACTTCTCTGTAGTGACCAGCAGGGGGCGACTCCTCTGCTCCCATAGACGTCTATGAGGAAATGACTCTACTTCTCTGTAGTGACCAGCAGGGGGCGACTCCTCTGCTCCCATAGACGTCTATGAGGAAATGACTCTACTTCTCTGTAGTGACCAGCAGGGGGCGACTCCTCTGCTCCCATAGACGTCTATGAGGAAATGACTCTACTTCTCTGTAGTGACCAGCAGGGGGCGACTCCTCTGCTCCCATAGACGTCTATGAGGAAATGACTCTACTTCTCTGTAGTGACCAGCAGGGGGCGACTCCTCTGCTCCCATAGACGTCTATGAGGAAATGACTCTACTTCTCTGTAGTGACCAGCAGGGGGCGACTCCTCTGCTCCCATAGACGTCTATGAGGAAATGACTCTACTTCTCTGTAGTGACCAGCAGGGGGCGACTCCTCTGCTCCCATAGACGTCTATGAGGAAATGACTAGTAAATGATGGTCCATGTAGAGTCAAACAGACCATAAAGCAGCAGCAGGGATGCTTTAGGGCGGAGCTACATGCTGATTGACAGGTCTCTAATAGACCATAGAGCAGCAGGGATGCTTTAGGGCGGAGCTACACGCTGATTGAGTGTTAAGTGATTAAGCACACGGCGCCTCTACGTCAACTTTAATGTCAAAATAAACAAAGTTTTTTACAGGATGTGGTAGGTCCTGTTGTCTTGTGGACAGATGTCTCCGTGTACATATGTCCTGACCATGTGGGCTGAGAGAAGATTATGAGGTTAATCCTCACACAGTACCTGCTCATACTCGTCCCGTCTCAGCACCAGCAGGACCAGGTGTAGCCCACACGACTGGATCTTCCTCACAATCTGTCAGGACATCGACGAGAAACCAACAATACGCTGAATCAACGGTGTCATTCCAAACCCCGTATGTCAATCTGACCGTCTGTCAAACTACGCTCAGGTCATTTCTAAACGCAAAAACACCCCGATAGCGTTTGTCCATTCTGGGTTGCCGTAGCAACAATGGCGTCCCACGTCGACGTGAAGGCCTGTTGTCTAGATACAAAATGAGTTTGCGGTTCGCTGAATGAGCCACAGGACAAACAGCAGGACACCGACCCTGCAGAAGTCCTCGCTGTGCGCCCGCTCCTCGTTGACCTCCAGCACGCGGTCCCCGTCCCGGAGCCCGCCGCGCCCCGCGGGGCTCCACGCCGCCACGCCGCCGACCTCACACCTCTGGCCGCCGCGGTGGGCCCGCAGGAGGAACCCGAAGCTCTGGCCCTCCAGGCGCCTCAGGTGGCACAGGGTGGGCCGGGGGCTCTGAGGCTCTGCACACAGGGGCCATCAGGGACGTCAGAGAAGGTCCACAATGGTTTTGGGTTTCAGGTAAAAGGCTCAAACCCACCAGGATCATCGGCGATGACCAGAGCTGGATTATCAATCCCTTCTTTTGGGTTGAAGGTAAAACTGAAAGAAGAAAATGAAAAGTTTTCTAGCGATGTGTCACCGTTTAATCCACGTGTGACTATTGTGATGATTGATGAGAGAGCTTCATTCATTGGTCCTGAACATCAACACTGCATATCAGACATTTGATCAACATGCAACAACATTAACATTGTGATTAAACAGTACTGGTGAATGTGGACACTTGGAAGTTTCCAGCAGATAAAGAGCTCACAGTCCAGCTGTTATCGGCTCCTCGCCGTGCAGCCGTTTCATAAAAACGGCCAAGCATCTCACCCCTGTGCTCAACATAGTGAAACATTTCTCTCACCGTGGATGTTCCATCGCATCCTGGCAGCCTGTGGGAGAGAAGACGTTCAGAGGACAGAAACAAAACGCCCCGTGGATTCATTTGTCAGGTGAGCTCTGGGACGCTTCACTCGTGTCGAACCCTCCTGATGGATGAGCGTCTGGTCGGGGCCCCTGAGGCTCCTCAGCCGTTTACATCACAATGTCAGACTTTACTTCTCGGCTGAGTCCACGTGAATCAAACTTTGCTGTCAGGGTTCTGAAGCCGACCATCCTTCTGGCCATCGCGCCTTTCTGAGTGGATTAGCCCAGATTATTGGACCGTTCCATTCTACAACAGCCAGAGGGGTGTTTTCAGGAGCAGCTACCGCGTCCCCACAGAGGAGCAACGTCTTCTCTCCCCTCAATCAGCTCTGGACCGGCCAGCGCAACACATCTAATGGTGCAGGTAGGGGGGGGTCTCAGTTCAGAAGAGAATTCACTTTGCTGTTTATCCTTAGAACTTCCTTATTTTAACTTCTTTAAGTAATTATATTTTCATTTTTACTCATCTTGGTTATTGTAAATAAAACTGTTTCATGGCTGCAGGACCGGTTCGGGCCCTCGGCCCTGTGACCTTTGTGAATAAACCTTTGTGAGGCCTTGGATTAGGATTAAGATGAAGACATTGTTACAGATTACATTTGACCTTTTGTTGTATTACATTCAATTCACATGTTTTATTATATTTAAACTGAACACTTTTATTCTGTTTTATTTTCTGTCATTATTTATTGTCACATTTCATCATGTTGGAATCAAACAATTATATTATGTTTGGTTATTTGTTATTTTACATTATTTTATTCACATTTTACTGTATTCATATTCCCTCCATCCGTCTGCAAACCGCTTGTCCTGCACACGGGGTCTCTGGGGGGCTTCAGGCAATAACTGTTTATATTGAACAATGTGATTAATATTTTATTTTCTTACATTATTTCATCCCCGTATTTAATCTATTGTTAAACTATATTTCCGACGGTTTTTACTATAACTGAATAATATTGTATTCTTATATTTATCAAGTTGCATAGTTGTGTTGAATTAAATATAAAATAAAATCTATTTTTTCTGAGCCTTTACAGCCTCTGACACAAACTAATAAGACCTCTGGACCTTCTACATCTGGACTAGTTGTTCTTCATTGTGAGTCGCTTTGGATAAAAGCTGAATAAAACATTGAACATGAAGCGTCTCAACCTGTGAAATAAAGACAACTGAAGAGGAAACGACTGACGGACAACAGCTGAACAATGAACATGAAAATTAATGTAAAAGCTCCACAAAAACATCTGGAGGAGGAAAATGTTTAAACAGGACGGACAAAAACAGGCAGGTGGTCCCTGAAAGTGTCAAAGGACGTCTTCTAAATACACCGGTCCAGTCTGAGAGACAGACAGAGAGACAGAGACAGAGGGACAGCCTACCTGTGCTCGTCCTCGTGGAGTGAGTCAATGAGACGGAGGACTGAAGAACAAGGTCCACCTCACACGGACCATAAAGAGACGCCTCCAGGTGAGACTCCTTCTCTCCCCTCAGGTTAAACATTCACCTGCTGTCGAGGAGACACAACGCGGCGGCAGCTTGACAACCTGCGTGCGTACACATCGATGTGCGTACACACAGCTACACACCAGTCTGTCATCTCCTCTGCTGCCGTCCTCAGAGGCTCCCGGGGGCCTGGGGGGCCACGAAGGACTGATCTCCAGTCAGCCACAGGGCCGACACACAGACACGCAACCGTCCACTCGCACACACCTACGGACGCGTCTGGAGTCACTAATTAACTGCCCCTGCATGCCGGAGGGGGGAGGGGGGGAGGGAGAGTGAACCCGGGGACACGGGGAGGACACACACACACACACACACACACACAGACCTGCTATGTGTGTGTGTGTGTGTGTTGTGGTTAGCACTGTATAAATGTGTATTTTAGAGTTATATATGTATAAATAAATGGTGTGAAGCTTTGAGTTATAACCCCCCCCCCCCCTAACCACCTGAGAGCCGTGGCCACGCCCCCCCAGTCCTCCTGGTGCTGGTGCCGCGTGGAACGGACTAGGAGAATGTATGTACATACACATGTCTGTGTACACGTGTGTAAAGATACGTACTCATAGATCAGCACTACAGACCAGATGGTCCATCTTTAACTTTTATATAAAACGCTGATTCCTGCTGTTGATATCAAGCGCCCCCTCCAGGTTGGACTGAGTTAATCACATCACATCTAATATTTGTAATCACTTTGTTTATTCACATACCGATCAGTCAACACCAACATGCAGTGAAAGTCTGTGAGAATGAAAGGAGAACGTTGTGTGCAGGTTAACGGCACATCTCATTTAGACGTGTTCCACTAAACGCAAACGCAGCACGATGGGATTCATCACAAATGTTCGTCTGATGGGAACATTTCGTCCGTTACCAGAAAACAAGGTGACGAGCAGACGGATCACAGTTATTTATTCAACCGGATTCCTTAAGAATGAATCCAAGAAAAAAAACAAAAACTTATTTTCGTATATTTTGGCTGCATGAGCCTGGAAAACAAAACATCAGCCAAACATCTGGAAGACATCAAAGGAGGAACCAAGCTTTCCCCAGTTAAACTACCCACAATTCCCAGCGGTGTCACACATTTCATTTAGTGATCAATAAGTTGAAGGAGTTTACAGCTTTATTATTAATAAACCCACCATGTGGAATATTATTGTGATATTTCAGAGGCACGTTTAGTTATTGCATTGCCGGCTTTAAACATCCCTTTTTTGTTTCTTTGTCACGTGACACAACATGAAACTCTGCTAAATACAATGTTCATAAAAGCGACTTTTGTCATATAAATGCACATTGGTTGGGACCCTGAAGAGCTCCTTGTCGAGGTTCTGGAAGTACAGAAAGTCATAAATCAAGAAGCAGCGGAACATCAGTCAAGCATATAATCTGTTTCAACTTACTTAGAATGTTTGTCTCTTTTGCTTGTTTATTTATTGCATTTAAATTATTTTCTTATTATTAAATTATTCCTGTGTGTGTCACATACGAGGCAAAAAAAGGCTTCTGATCGGATTCAGAAATGTCGACAGCGGCACGCGGAGAAGAGGCTGAGCCGGCGGTTCGAGTCCCGGCTGCTCCATGTCCCACGTCAAAGTGTCCCTGAGCAAGACACCGGACCCCCAACTGCTCCCCGGGCAACGAAACAAGCCGCGGGTTGAAGATGCAATGCAAGTCGCTTTTGGATAAAAGCGTCAGCTGAATGACCTGTAATGTAATGCTGTTGAATGACGTCATCTCCCCCGGTGCATGCTGGTCATCATGGAGGCGGAGCTTCTTTCTCCAGCTGCTGCAGCGTCTTGCGGACGCCTTTCTCCACTCGTCTGAAGTGCAGCCGCTTCCAGAAGTTCTGCTGCTGCTGCCGGCCCCAGTCCAGGTCCCTGAGGAACACCTGCAGGGAGCCAGCAAATCGATGGGATGTTCAGTCATGAGATTCCACTAAAGACATCGCATGTCCACAGAGGAGCAGGACTTTTATTTTGAAGAGGCGCAGGAGACTCGTCATTGAGCAGCATCGCCGCGTTTACCTTCAGCTGCTCCTTGACGCGCTGGCGGTCCCAGGACGAGGCGTTCTTCCGTATCACACTGAGGATGGGGTGCCAGTCCTCAGAGATGTCGGTGCCCTCGGTGACGGAGGCCAGCACCTTGACCCGCCGCCCCCCCTGGCTCTTGGGAACTCCTCGGACGTAGAGGGACTGTTTCCCCACATCGCTGAGAGGGTTCAGATACAAGCTGCACAAAGACACCAGCAAAGGGACTAATCACACCCTGCTTCCACGGACGGAGGAGCCCAGACACAAGCTTTTATATACATGAAACGTTCTGGGATGAGGATGAAGCAGAAGAGGCGGTAATCAGCACGTGTCTACAAAGGCCGAGTGGTGTTTGGTTGCGTCCACCGGCTCGTAGCCGCGGTGCTGCGTGCAGAGCGGCTTACTGCACGGTGTGGATGCTGGGGTGCTCCCTGCAGGCGTCCACTAAAGCCAGAGCGGCGTTGTCCCCGATGTTGTTGTAGGCCACGTTGAGCTCCAGGAGAGCCGCGTGCTGCTGCAGCCTCTGGGCCAGCTCCAGGGCCGCCCGGTCCCCCAGGCCCGTGTGCATCAGGGACAGGTGGGTCAGGGACTGGTTCTCCGGCAAAGCCTCCAGCAGGGCGCAGGCCCCGGACTCCAGCAGGGGGTTGTCACACAGTCTGCGACGCACAGTGGAATAGTGAGGGGGGGCGGGGGGGTCTTCTATCAGAACAAAGTGGAGACCGACAGAGTCCACAACACAGGCTCGTTATTACGGGACGTCCAGTTTATTGAGCCGCAGCGTTACGGATTCTCTGTTGTGAGTCAAGATCACGGTAAATTAAATAAAACTTCACTGCATTTCCTTCTGCTGCTTCAAAATAAAAGCCTTTTGCTGGCTGAAAGCGTGTGGCTTGTGAAGAAAGTCCTATAATAAGTATAAAGAACACAACCCTGAAAGAGGCACGCAGAGGTTGAGGTAAAACGTAAGGTTCTTACTGCAGAGATGTGATGGAGCTCACAGGGTCGAGCAGCAGATCTCTCAGGATGACACAGGACTCAGGACCAAAGCTGTTAGACTGCAGACTGAGGACAACAGGGACGGGCAGACGCACAGACACACACAACAAACACATGCCAGACGAGCACGGGGATCATCCAATGTCTAGAAAAATGCATTTCAGAACATCGCTAACAAGGGAGCCAGCAGATGGTCCTGCTTTGGACTCGCACAAACCGTCCTCTATAATGAACATCATCACCAACCGGCTCAACAAAAACTCAAAACTACAAGTTCATAGAGGTGGGCTTTGTTAAACTAAGGGCTGGCTCAGGCTGGCCTTGGACCAGCCCTTAGTTATGTTGCCTACTAATACTATTGTGTAAAGATTCTGGGATCATTTCTGCACAGCGTTTTCATGATGCACAGAACATTAGTGGATTTTTGCTGTGCAAAATGTCCCGTTTGGTGCATTTTCTTGGTTTGCTTCGACCAACATGGTTAACTCAGACGCATAACATCCTTTCATCCTCTAAAAACACGGGTTTCCTTTGTTACTCACTGCAAACCAGAAGAGAGCAGTTATTGATTTGGTCTCACTTGAGTCTGTGCGTGTGTCTGAAGGCCGGACGCAGCATCTCAAGCATGTTGAGATCCAGGAGGCAGGAGGACAGGTCCATCTCCTCCAGGTGATAACTACCAGAAGAAACGCACACCAGTCAGACCGGGTGGCTGAACATTTACCCGCCAAACCGCAATCCAGACTTTACCTTGCAGGCGTGCAGGCGAGCACAGAGCTCAGGACGAAGCACTTGAGTGGCGTCATGCGGATGTTGGGGAGCTTGATTGCCCTGATCGAGGCCAGAACCTCTGCAGTCACTCTGGGGTTCTGAAACTCATAGAGAAGGACCAGTAGGTCCATCAGCTCCTCAGGAGGCTGTGGCTTGTTGATTTCTAGAATTAAATAAGAGAAAAGAGGAGCAGACTCATTAAGCGTACAGGAGGAGCTGCAGCGTGGGAGGGATTAATATATATATATATATATATATATATATATATATATATATATATATAACTGTTCTTTGTGACAATAAATATTGGCAAAGAGTTTTTGAATGGTACTGAATTCATTTGATTTGTTAGTCGTGTATTGATTAAATGCAGATGATGATACAACCCAATTTAAATAACACTAGTAGTCACATCATGATCTTCCCGACTTTTGCCCCTAGAAATTTTGGAAATAAACTGGACCTCTTCACATTTTAGTTGAATACGCCTGACACAGAGAATCAGGACTAAATTGAGACTGGTCTCAAATAAAATGGTTGTTTGGAACCTTTGGAACCCTGGTGTGTTCAAAGTTCTTCAAACATGAAATCAGAGCCCACAGTACCAGCAGGACTGAGAGGAACATATTGGCGTTACCTCTGACCAGGTACTTGCGGAGGGCCTGTGTGATCTGGGCCACGGTGTTGCTCTGAATGCTGCACCCAAGTTGCTGGAGAAGGACACGGTTCCCATAATGCAACAGTCCGCCCATGAATATGGGGTAGAGCTCAAAAGGCTGGTCCTTACTGCGCTGCTTCGGGCGCGGGCCGTGGACCCCCAGGAGGCTCTGCTCCACCTGGTCCAGGACGTCCTCGTTGTAGCTGTCCTCGGTGCGGAACAGTTCGGACGCCATCGTTTTGGCGATGCTGCCTTTGTTGTGACTGCTGATTTTCTCGTACAGCTTTGGAAAAAGCTTCAGGATGTTGAATACGGCAAACACTCGGCGCGGGATGAAAATGGAGATGACGTCGAAGACTTTATTGACATCCTCGCTTGCCTGACCGATGGCCGCAGACACCTGACTGGTCAGCTTCTCCAGAGCCGATTTGTTCTCTCCGAGAACCACGTAGAGAGCGGCCAGGTACTCCTGCATGGCCGGGACAGCAAACACGTACCGCCGCTTGCCCTTCCCAACGGCTTCTTCTGCTAAATACACGTCGCTTTCGACAACGGGAGCCAAGAAGAAGTCGAGCACGTCCGTCCGGAACATTGCCAGCTGACGTAGCTCCTCGTTTGTCTTGGTCTCGCCTCCGATCCACTGCTCCAGTTCCTTTTCGGAGAACGCCGTGCGCCTGTTTGTCACGCCGTCGAAGGCGAGTTTGCCGACTGTACGGACCACGTACAACATCAGAGAGGCGTTGCGCTCCTGAATGGGAACGTTGGTTCCCGCTCCCGTGCCGAGCACCTCGCCGCCGAAGTTGAGCCGGAGGAAACTAGTGTAGAGTCCGGTCAGGGTGCGGACCGGCGCCTCGGTGTCGGTGAAGTGGAGGAGATGTAAGGTGGCACACGTGAGCCAGCAGTACGAGGGCAGGAAGCAGGCGGCGCCCAGCTGGCTTTCCCGCTGCAGGTTGAGGTACAGCAGCTCGACGAGGCAGTGCGACCCGGGGCTTCGGGCCGCGCTCCGCTGCAGCAGGCGGCTGCTGAAGTAGGCCCGCTGGCGCTCGGGGTCAGCGAAGCCGCTGATCTGTGCGTAGCGACTCACGTACTTCTGGGGGATGCTGTCCAGGGCGGACAGTCTGGTGGTCACCAAGATGCTGGCCTGGGAAACATACGGCAGCGCTCGCATTGATATACAAGTTTCACGTCTTTATTATACAAACATGATAATATGTTGACGGTAACTTTGTGATGGTGGCCTGTCCCTCACCTCAGGGAGCAGGTACTTCCTCAACAGGTTAACCATGAGCACATCCGCCGGCAGCGGCTCATTGGGGTCACTGCAAAGCTCACTGGCTCCAATTCGGAAATCCAAATTCATCTTCTCCATCCCGTTGAAGACGAATAGCACATCCTTGGCCTGGGTTCCCGTCCCACTCAGCAGCGGGTGCTGTCGGAGGTGGAGGTACTTCCTGCTCACCAGGTCCCTCAAGGAGGCCACTCTGTGGAGGAAGGACGCATCACTCTCTGTGCCCTTTAACAGCAGCCAAGTGTTCCAGCAGCAGCACTCTGTGGGTACGGGAGGTTAGTTGGGTGGGTCGATTAGTCCGGTCAGACCGGTCCGCAGGTTGGGCAGGTGGTTGTAGCAGGTCAGTTGGCAGGTAAATGGGTGCAGTCGGTCTGTAGGTCGTAGGGTCGATAGGGTTCTGTGTGGGTTAGTCGGTGGGGAGGTACAGTGCACAGGTAGAAAGGTACGTCTGGTTCATAGGGATGTTTGTAGGACCTCAAAATATCAAGTTACGTGACAGAAGGCCAGTGAATTATAGCAGACGATCTTACTTTGACTGTGAGCCAAGGTCCTCACAAGAGAACGGAACCAGCAACTTGAATTGGTTCAGGGTTTTGCCGATGCACCAGTCCCCCACCACCTTGCGTACCAACGTGCTCTTCCCCGTCCCCACGGCACCGTACAGCAGCACGTTGAGCCCCCGGCCGTCACTCCAGGCATCGGTGGGCTCAAACAGCTGTTCCACAGTCACAGAGGGGCTGGAGACGGTCTGGAGAGGAGAACTGAGTGGTCCTGCCCTCTCCTCAGCTCTTCTTTCCAGGATGAGAGGATCCACGTCCATGGTCGCTGGGCTGAAGTGACCTCCGAACTGCTTCTCCTCTTGAGGACGGTGGCTGAACCACAGCAAGACCTTCTTCTTGTGGATCTCCAGGGGTTCTACAACAAGAGACAACGAAGCAGGGGGACATTTTTAAGACTTTGTAGTAATATATTATTACCAATCATTTTAATCTTTTATAACAATAGAAAGAAGTCAACAGGTTGGAGGCGGAGCCTAACAATGTATTTACAGAGCTTATAGGTGACGCATTCATAAGATCATGGATAGAGAGATGGATTAGGAGACGTCACAGACACTTTTCATGTCCTCCACACAAGAAGGTAAATCAGAGTAAAACTATGTGATGAAATATCCCCGTTTTAAGCTTAACTGTTGCTGCTTTTTCTGACGGAAGCGATCATAAAACATTACGTCTTCAAGGACTTTTGAAAAGATGAAAATCTGACAACAAAGACGGGTTTCAAATCCCTCGCAGTGATGAATGGTGCAGCTGTGGGTGACTGCAGAGGCCACGTGCTCGTTGAGAAGTACGATGTCAAACATTAACAAAGCGCCAAGCTGGCGTGTGCACCTGTCTCTGACGAGGTGGAGCAGAAGGTCCTGCAGTGAAGGCCCGTAGCCGTTTCCAGAGAAACCTCCACCCTCCTCTTCCTCCTCCGGCATGCTCCGAGCAGCTGACTCAGCGGTCTGCAAAACAAACATGACACAACATGCAGGTCGGTAATATTACAGAAGCAAACTGGAAAGGCGAGGATCTGAGCTCCGGGGGACGCGGCTCATTCAAACCTACACCTGCTGCTGGTAATCAGCCGCTGGCAGGTTGCAGCAGGTACAGTGAGGATCCAAACGCATTCACAGCGCGGCCATTCAATGGTAATACATGATACGAGTCATTTAAAAAAAAATAAACTTCCGTCTTCACAGGACACAACTTTGTGATGTTTAGGGTGAAACAACTCTTTGGTTAAGTTAAGGAATAGAACATCCATGTTGGTGTTACTTCAACCTCCGACCTGTAGCCCAATGCCATCAGTAAAGCAACACACGTCACAAATGAAGTATGAATAAAAAGAACCGTCGAAGAGATTTTGTACTGTGACAATAACTGGTTTGAAGGTTAAGTTGACACATAAACATCCTGCTGGCTCCTCACCAGGAAGGTACAGGAACATGCAGAGCGCTCACCTGTGCAGAGAGATCATGCTTCTGTGAAAGGGTTCAGCACCGAGGTGAGAGCGTTAGAGGCCACTTCTCCAGACGCTGACCACCAGCAGCGCCATGGAGGACCAGGACTGAGAGGGGTCAGACCAGAGACACCACCACCACCACCACCCGAGTCCACTTCCTGTTCAGAGACCACAGTCAGCAACTGCCACACACATTCATTTTACATTTATAGTTTTACATTTCAAACGGCTCCAATAACAGAAACAAGCATTAATATCATTTTGTTCCTCTTCAAATCCTCATGACTTTACAGCCTCCAAACGTGTTAACTTTAAAGAACACAAACACTGTCATTTATCTTACGGTGTGACGTTGATCACCAGGAGGACAGAGACAGTTCATAATGCAGATTAAAGGCGCAACACGTGGTTATTTTTGCTCCATTTAAGCGGCTGTAAACGTCCCGTGAGAAGAGAAGGAAGCTTCACTCCGCTGCGTTAAATGTCAGCTCGGGGTGACGGACGTTAGCTGACGTTAGCTGACGTTAGCAGTGCTGCTAGACACGGAACACGAAGGCAGTGCGCGCTCCCGCGTGTCTTGTCTCGCTTGTCCCCCCGCTGCTCGCTGTCGTCGTCACATTTAATACTTTACGTTATTGTTCCTCCGCGTCCTTCGCTCCTCTCCGTAACCCACTGGATCAGTGACGTAACCGTGGAGGCTTCCGAGGGAAGTACCCGGATGCAGCCGCGACTTGTACGAGCCCGCAGGTTCCATCGCGCATGCGCACTGGTGTTTCGTTTAACCCCGCCCCCCCCCGCCCTCGTGAACGAGAGCGGAGGAAGAAAACGAATTAATGAGGAATCGGTTAACGTACTGATTTGATTCGGGGAGTTGATTTTCCTAAAAAAAACATGCACTTTCTTTTGTTTACACACGTGTACGTAACGTGTATGTTAAATATGTACTATGTACAACAGCCATTCTACTAACCCATTGCATTAGCATTTCATTTTACTTTATTTTATTACTTGTGCACTGTTGTCTTGTCTGTCTACTGTCGCGCACTAACCGCCAAGACAAATTCCTTGTATGTTTAGCATATTTTGGCAAATAAATGTTTCCTGATTCCTGATTCCTGCACCTCCAGTCACCAGTCAGTCAAGCTCCTGAAGTTTGCGGATCACACCACCCTCATCGGACTGTTCTCTGGTGGGGAGCTCAACGCTCTAAAGACAGTGGAGATGGTTGTGGATTTCAGGAGGAACAGAGCCCCACCCTCCCCCATCACCCCGTGTGACTCCCCCGTCACCACTGTGGACTCGTTTCCTGGGCTCCATCATGACCCAGGACCTCAAGTGGGAGCTGAACATCAGCTCCATCACCAAGAAGGCTCAGCAGAGGTTGTTCTTCCTGAGGCAGCTGAAGAAACTCAACCTGCCAAAGACGATGATGGTCCACTTCTACACGGCCATCATGGAGTCCATCCTCTGCTCCTCCATCAGCGTCTGGTACGCTGCAGCCACAGCCAAGGACAAGGGCAGGCTGCAGCGTGTCATCCGCTCTGCAGAGAGGCTGATCGGCTGCAATCTGCCATCCCTGCAGGACTTGTTCGCTTCCAGGTCTCTGAAGCAGCTAAAAGGATTGTAGCCGACCCCTCGCACCCGGACAAAACCTGTTTGTGCCCCTTCCATCTGGCAGGAGGCTGAGGTCCATCAGGACTAAGACCTCCCGCCACACCAACAGTTTTTCATCAGAACATGCCAAGTAGTTACAGACTTGAAAAAATGAAGTGAACAGTTTGTTTGCTCTTTTGTTTACTTTCTCTGTGTTTTTACTTCCCTTTCACTGTTACAACAGTTACATACAGGAGCAGATACACAGAAACTGTCAATAAGAAACAGAATAGAAACGTCCATTCATGACAGGAGGGAATAGGATACGATAGGAAAACGGAAATAAAATGTATTTTATAAAATAAAACACAAAAATAGTTTTTGGGCTTCTCTAAACGCGTCTGTGTTCATACCGCTCGTGATGCGCAGCAGCCGTTTCACCCCCAGTGCGCATGCGCGGATGGCACTCGTTTACGGGGTTGGAATCGCGGAGATTACCGTTACGTCATTCGTGGCGCGGTCGCTGATTGGTTGAGCGACGCTGCTTAATATAACCGCCGCGGTGCCGCTGGGAGGAGGTGGGTTCACCATGTTGGATCGTCCGCCCGTCACAGCTTGACTAAACATAGTTGTTGCTTTGAATAACGTCGGAGGAAGCCGAGCCGAAGCCAGAGACTCCGGCGGCTTCCTCTTCTCTTCCGGCGGCGGCGGAGGGATCTGGGGAGGCGCGCGCCGAGCAGCTAGCGTTAGCCGCTAACTGACAGGTCGAAGCCGCCCGCTGGCTCGTCACCGGGAGCGGAGGGATTACCTCGTTGATCGTGTGCGCGCGTTTACGTGCGGTTCACCCGCCGCGGACGTGCGCTGCTGAGCGGCGGCAGTGTGGCAGCGGAGCCCGCTGAACACCCGGCTGCCAATGCGCGCAAGCCACGTTAAGTAGTTCCCGTTTGTTGTTGTTGTTTTTGTTTGTTGAATCATGGCCGGAGCTTCGCCAGTTTGTCGTCACGCTATGTGAGGAGCGGATGCGGCCTGTGCCCGACCGCTGGGGCTTGGACCACCGCTCCGGTGCTCCACCGGATCAGCCGCGTTAATCACGGCTCGGAGATTACCCGGCCTGCACCACCTGCGCCACCTGCAGCGGGAGGAGGAGCCCCGATGGTGGGAACAGCACCTTCACCTGGACCCGTGGGGCGAATTTAGAGCCGCTTACATCCGCGAGGCTGCGTCTCACCTGGAGCGGGGGAGGAGGGGTGGAGGTGGGGGACAACTTGGAGTTTCTTTAATTCGTATTTATCAACAGTTTTCTTGTTCAGGTGGAGTTTGGTTGGATTGTTTTAGACTCCTCGCCGCGGGCCATGTTCTCCACCAGGAGGACTTTGACTTAGAGGGGGGGTCAGATGGTTTGCATTATGATGAGGACATAAAGCTGCAGGTGTTGGATCATTTTAACCTTTGAGTTCGTCATCAGTGAATGGCTCTTGGCGGCGCCACGGCTACACATGTTACGAAAATGATGGCCGCTTACAACAGCGGCTCCTCGACGGTGGCCGCCCACCACCAGCATCACCACCAGCTCCCGCACCTCCCGCCCCCCCACATGCAACCGCACCACCACCACCACCACCACCACAATAACAACAACAACCACCAAGTGGGCCAGCATCACCTGCAGCACCCTGGCTCCGCCGCCGCCGCCCTGCACTCGGTCCAGCAGCAGGCCTACTTCCCGTCCCCCGCCCCGGGGCAAGCCCCCGGGCCGGCGGCGGCGGCAGCGGCCCCGGGCCAGGTCCAAGCCGCTGCGGTCAAAGCGCACCACAACCGGCACCACCTGCAGCCGCAGCTGGACATGGAGCCCGACCGGCCCATCGGGTACGGGGCGTTCGGGGTCGTCTGGTAGGTGCATGCGCCCCACACACGCACCAGCCCCAGCTGTGTGGAGCCCCTGAACCCGTATCACTGAACGATGGGCACATCTGGGCACCGCTTTGCCCTCATTTTGGTTCAATGTAAATATCAGGTGTAATAAAACCATTTATCATCACTATCAAGTCTCTGCTCAAACACACTCCAGCTGTGATGACGTATCGACTGTGACTTTATTTAACGCGTATGTGTCCCTGCAGCTGAATGAATGTTTGTTAGCATGCTAAACATAATCCATTAGTCTCATAGGAATAAAAAGCCACATCCTTTACTTTCTAATACAAGTGGTAACATGTGATTCATCTGATCGTTGTTTATGCTGCAGATGAGCAGACAAAGGGGTAAAGAAGTCGATCAGAAGGCCGTTCCTCTGTCAGGGGGTTCACACGGGGAGCGATACTACGTATACACACGGGGTCTCTCATCTGAACCTCTGTGTTTGTCCTCTGCACCAACAGGTCCGTGACGGACCCCCGAGACGGGAAGAGGGTCGCCCTCAAAAAGATGCCCAACGTCTTCCAGAACCTCGTTTCCTGCAAGAGGGTCTTCAGGGAGCTCAAGATGCTGTCCTTCTTCAAACATGAGAATGTGAGGACTCTGTCCTTCTGTCTCTGTCTGTCTCCTGGTATCTACCTGTAAAGACCTCGTCTTTATCGTGTCCTTAGGTCCTCTCCGCTCTGGACATCCTCCAACCTCCTCACATCGACTACTTTGAAGAGATGTATCTTTTACTGTTGGTGGGTGGAGGACTTCCTCTCTGTGGACAGACGGCGTCCTGTTGGACAACAGAACTACTGTGTGTGTGTGTGTGTGTGTGTGTGTGTGTGTGTGTGTGTGTGTGTGTGCGCGCACGCACGCAGCCTAGTGAGCATTACTGACTATATGAGTTGTACAGGACGTAAAGTGGATTTAAACGTCAGAGGAGACGTTTGTAATACTGAATTCTTTCAGCTCTGTTGACTTGGAAATAACCAGTAGTGACGTAGAGGAGGTGACAGAGAGCCCCCCCCCCCTTAACTCCGCCCCCCCAGCTACGTGGTGACTGAGCTGATGCAGAGTGACCTCCATAAGATCATCGTGTCTCCTCAGCCCCTGAGCTCAGACCACGCCAAGGTCTTCCTCTACCAGATTCTACGAGGTGAGGCGCTCCAGTGCCCCTCGCCCCCCCCAGGCCCCACGCTGTTGGTGTTGTATGTTGCAAAACCAAATATTCTGGACCTCCTGGATTTTTTTATGGTAATATTATAACCCCCCCCCCCCCCCCCCCCCTCCAGGACTGAAATACCTTCATTCTGCTGGAATTCTACATCGCGATATCAAGCCTGGAAACCTGCTGGTCAACAGCAACTGTGTGCTCAAGGTGCGTCAGACGACCAGCTGGTGGTCCAGTGACGGGGGCTTATAGTCCCGTATTTCTGTAAACACATATTTACACCGCTAACAGATTTAGTCACCGCAAGCCGAGACAGACGGGCTGACATGTGCCACTGTAGGGAGATGTAGGCCGGGAAAGCCCCTCCCACAAACACTGTGTTTGAGAACGCACACGTTGGTAAACTGCCACTGAACCTCTGCATGTGCTGCAGATCTGTGACTTCGGCCTGGCCCGGGTGGAGGAGTCGGACGAGTCGCGCCACATGACCCAGGAAGTGGTGACCCAGTACTACCGGGCTCCAGAGATCCTCATGGGGAGCCGCCACTACTCCAACTCCATCGACATCTGGTCCGTGGGCTGCATCTTCGCTGAGCTGCTGGGGAGACGCATCCTCTTCCAGGCCCAGAGTCCCATCCAGCAGGTAACCAGGTCCCAGGACCTGCTCCTGGGGCAGCGGCCCCCCCGCATGTGTGACATTTGACATAATAAGGGACTAATTAGACAACCATGGATCTGGTCCAAACGAGGTGCGGTCACTCAGAATGTCATATATATATATATATATATATATATATATATATTAGTGCGCTCGCTCAACCATAACGTTGTGTTGGTAGTGATGTAGTTATGCATATATACTGTGAATAATGTAATGTACACAATAGAATAGTGTTATAAAATAGGTACAAGATTTCGCTTTACAAATATACATCCATAAATGCTGCATGTTGAAATCCCCACTGTGCAGAGATGTATTTATGACGTTCTTATGAATAATTCTAACCGTGGGTTTCATATAAAAATGACATTAAACAGAACATTATTATTCATAAGTGTGCAGTGTCATAACTACATCTCTGACGTTTCTAACAAAGCAAACATTTAAAAATCGGTTGTTACGTTTTTTTTTTTTTTTTTAAGTACCACTAACAGCACAATATTCTAGGTGAGCGAGCGCGCTGTAGTCCAGCCTTTATGCAGCGGGTGGTCTTCACCACGAAACGCTTCGGCTGCAGAAGGTCTTCTTGTAAATAAATGATTTCTTGTCGCCAGCATCGATGGTGGTCGAACAGGAAGTGATGTCATAGCGGATCTCTGATCTCGGAGAACTCCATAAAACGTGAATCTAACTGATGTCGATATCACTCCTTCGTCGATGAGGAAGAAAGCTGCCCCTTCTGTTCAGGCAGTGGCGAGCTAATCCGGCTAGCTTAAGTTAGCCTGCGCTGGAGCAGGTGCAGGTTTTTGGATGTGTTGCTTTGGTGATTTAGACAAACAAAAGCCTGATCTACGTCACCTCATCCTGAAAACGGTCCGACTAACTCAGTCGGCCACGACGGTGATTCAGCCGTTACCTGCCTGGTTACAAAGAAGGCTCCGGCGTTGTAACGGCGTTCCAAGCCGTCTTCCTGTTCTGCCATGCAGATGGTCCGCGGGCCGGTGGTCGCTGTCCGTCTCTGATGTGTGTGTCTTTGTCGCCGTGTTGCACGCAGCTGGATCTCATCACTGACCTGCTGGGGACGCCCTCCTTGGAGGCCATGAGGACGGCGTGCGAAGGCGCCCGTACGCACATCCTCAGAGGACCTCACAAACAGGTCGGCAGAGTGAACGCTGCCAGCGTATCAGGTTTCTCATTGCACCAGCTGGGCGCTGGGGGGCTCCTCCCCTCCTCCTGCTGCGCCATGTGACGCGCCATGTGACGCGCCATGTGACGCGCTGCCGGGAGCTGAAGGGGTCGCGCTGTGACGCTTGTTTCTCGTCCGCAGCCGTCGCTTCCTGTTCTGTACTCGCTGTCTGGCCAAGCGACCCACGAGGCGGTGCACCTCCTCTGCAGGATGCTGGTGTTCGACCCGGTGAGTCATCCTCGCGATCAATGAGTCACCGCAGGATAATTATAGATACGACTTTCATTCACTTTATTAAAGACGAGCAACGAAACATAGACGTTAGATTCCATTAAATAATAGTGTGCACAATAGAATAGAGGAAGCAGTTTAACTATGACAAAAACTACATACATTAAATATGGGAGTTGAAATAACAAAATGTGATACTAACACAAGAGAATAATGCAAAATAAAATAACAAATAATATTGAGTAAGAAAAAACCGTAATATCCGGCACAATATAATGTCTTTGTTTTGGTTTTATTGGACATTTATTAACGAAACTGAAAAAGCACATGACACTGAAATGTCCCCCTGCATGTGGTTATTAGGGTTATTATAGTTGCGTGTTTATTTTGTACCTGAAGAAGTGGGCGGAGCTCCACCCACACTTCCTGTGGCATCAGTTCTCTTCCTACTTCTTCTCTTCTCGTTTCTAACGGCGTCCATCATAATCAGCTGTGGTTTTATCTTTGTATATTCACGTACATTTGTTGTGATCGGCGTCCCGTGTCTGGACCCGCAGGCCAAGCGGATCTCGGCGAAGGACGCGCTGGCCCACCCGTACCTGGACGAGGGCCGCCTGCGCTACCACACCTGCATGTGCAGGTGCTGCTACACCACCTCCCCCGGGCGCGTCTACACCAGCGACTTCGAGCCCGTCACCGAGCCCAAGTTCGACGACGGCTTTGAGAAGAACCTGAGCTCCGTGAGACAGGTCAAAGGTCAGCGACATTTAAACACGTGGCTCTTGGATTCTCTTCAGCTGTTTTAGTTCAATTCATTCATTTGACATAAATTGGGGGGAGAATTTCATCATTAACTAAAAAATGTGTTTTGTATTTCTTTTAACTATTCTGCTTCCTCGCTAACTGAGAACAACTTGCTAGCAGCTGAGCTGATGTTAAAGAAAGGAACAGGAAGGTTTGTTTCCCCCCCAGAGATCATCCACCAGTTCATCCTGGAGCAGCAGAAGGGGAGTCGAGTGCCGCTCTGCATCAACCCGCAATCCGCTGCTTTCAAAAGCTTCATCAGGTGCAAGGCTTTCCTTCTCATTTAGCGCTAGCTAGCCAGGACTCGTGCTAAGCTAGGCTAACTCCGGACATGTTGCAACACTGTTAGCGAGAAAAAAAACCTCAATCAGCTTTTCCAAAGCAGAGTTTAGCTCTGATTTAATTACAATAAAGAGATCAAATTGATGCAGAAATACCAACATGACAACGATTTAAAATGCTTGTTTTCTTGTGTCAATCGACGCTAAGCTATGCTAACAATGTAGCAGCTTCATCAACGCTCAATGTGACGTCATGTTAGCGTGACTACAGAACCGAGCTTTCCTCTTATTTGGTACCATTGAGTCTCTGGTTGAGACGGGGGGGCAGGACGATGATTTAAGTCCATGTGTAGAAACACCACATCGCTAACTCTAGGACTTGTTTTCCCACAGCTCCACCGTGGCTCATCCCTCTGAAATGCCGCCGTCTCCGCTGGTGTGGGAGTAGCCTTCATCACCATCCTCATCATCATCCTCGTTGCCCCCCCCCCCCCCGACGGATGAGCTGCTGAACTGGGAACAAAGCGCAGGCGCCTGTGGTCCATCGTTGCGTTTCCATGGAAACTCACAGGTCTGCTGTGAGTGCATGAGGAGAAACCCACCCAATGTCACTTCACGGGGTCCTACTGTTGAGGGGGGGGGGGGTGTAAATGAAGGATCCCCAGGAGACTGAATCTGAAGGTTCCGTCTGGTTACTCCGCTCAGATGAGATTTAGAAGTTGTACTTTCTTTTTTTTAATATATATATATTAATATAAATCTAAAGATGTCTATTTTAACATTTCCCACTTTTCTCTCCTGAGCTAGATGATCGACTGTAACCCCCCCAATTCGGCCACAGCTCGTAATTATTGAACGATTAATAAGCCAAAGATCAGGAGCCTCGTGTACAAACAAATCATTCCGTTATGTTTCATCAGCAGCTCGGTCCAGTCACCACATGGACCTGATGGGCGGTCTGAACTCCAGTTCTTCTGAAGAGACGTTAAACACAAAGAGGAGTGATGTTAATGTCATTCTTTGTTTTCATATATCAACATAAATAACCTAAAATAAGACTATCAACTATTTATATCTATATAAATATAATATGTGTGTGTGAGAAAGTATAGGAACATGAATACATGCAGACGTTCGTGCACGAGGCTCCTGAACATCTGTTTATGAAAAGTGATGTTTTGCGGAGTACGATAATGAAACTGTTCCTGGTTCAATGAGGAAAAGGTGGATTATAGAGTCTTAAAGTGATGGGGATCTAAATCGTGTATTTGGTTCTGGAGTCTCTTCCTTTTGTGTTTGTGTATCTGTCGGGACCTTCGTGGCTGCGTAGTGACGACTGGAGGAGGAACAGAAGTCTGATCTGTTCTCCTCGTTAATTATTGTTTATGTTTGAAATGAGCTGAGGTGTCGTGATTCCTCGCCGTCCCGCGACCTTTGACCTCTGTCTCGGAGCGGGTCACTATGAGACTGAGCGGTACCCTCTGGAGGCAGAAATGGACCCACGGGACCCGCTGGATAGGAGACATTCTACGAGGTGTACATATATTTTGCTGGTCTCTGACCCGCGGCCCCGGGGAGCCCGTCGTGTGAACCGGACTCCCCCCGGCGGCGCCGTGCGGCCCGGCGGGTTTGCTCTCTACCTCCCTTGAGCTCAGTGACTTGGCTCCCTGTTTGTCCACTGTCTCTCTGACCAGTTTTGAAGAAACGCTTGAATGTTGATTTGAGGCTTTTATACTGAAGTTCTGTCAGGTCCCCCCCCCCCCCCCCCCCCCCCAAGCAAACACCTGACATTAAATGTTTGTATTTTTATGAATAAGTCAAGATGTCCTCCGACTGTTAGTCCTTGTTTTTCGGGGGAGGGGCTAGTCCAGGCGGTTTTAGACGTCACATGATGTAGGCGTATCCATGGTAACGTGCACTGACCCCATGTCATCAAACCGTTCACACTTAATCTTCTATGTTTAAGAGTCACTGGCATTTAAGAGCATCGCAGTATTTATGTTTCCATGTTTATCTAGTCGGCCTTCTTCAAATTCAGTTGTTAGTTCATTAGAATCATAATATGATTTAATTTAGTGTTTCCTAAATGTTTTAAGGGTAAACTGTCTTTGATCTCCTGTTGAAACAAAGTGATTCACTAAATTGGTTCTAGGAGATTATGACTGATAATCTGATTTGATGTATGTCATTGTTTCCATGTTTAGCTATTTTCTTAAATCACATAATATTATAAAGGCTCGTAGTTGGAATGCGTGTTATTGATCGTAGGGCGTTTCCTGTATTTGAGGACTATCAGCCTGCTTATTGGAGGATTTTCTCAGGAATGAACATGTGTTCAGTGGAAGGACCCCCCCCCCCCCTTTGTTTCACTTCCTCTCTGACTCATTTTAAATATTACAGTAAGAACCTCCACTCAGAAAACTACTGGATTCCTTTTATTTACTATCCTACAATGTTTGTATATTTGATGTTCTAATCAGATGCATTGTAATTTATATACAACCTGCAGCATGTGTATGTGGATATATATATATACACACATTACACACGCATGTGTGTGTAAAGTACAGAACTCCGGCGTCTGCCGTCATGTTTGGAAAAGTGTTAGGTCATCAAATATGGATGAGCACATTAAATGTGACGTTTGAAGAAGTTCGTCTGTGTTCTTCTTTCATCTCGGAGCATAAACAAAATGTGGTTTTAAATCTGTATTTATGGGTGTTGAATGTTGTTGCTATATTTTCAATTGACCTGTACACGTTTTAAAATGTGATTCCAACATAGTATTTCATGTTATTTTTACATAATCTCACATTTTCTTCCCGATAAAACTTATAATTTTGTTATGTTGCTGCCTGAAATATTTATATGAAGATTAGAATAAAAATGTTTATGTTGACATAAATATTACAATTAATATTTTAAATACGTTTGTATTATGTGTACGTTGATATTAGTAATCTTGTTATCGTAATATCACGTTCTAGTGGCATCGCTTTATTTTGGAGGGTATTGCCGGAAGTGTACTCGTGTTCCTCCCAGCTAGCTTGATGACGTTGTTCCACGTTCTGCCACGTCGAGCTCCGCGAGGAAACTCTGCTTCTCAACTTACGGTCGCTACTTTCTCCGGTGTCACCGCGAGGAGGAGGCCGCTCATTGTCCCCGAGGACCGGAGGAACCGTCCCGTTGGTTACGCGGCTCCGCTGTCACGGTACTTTATCTCAGCGTAACTTTTAAACTGTTCTCCTTAAGTCGGCGCGCGCTGACTGGCGCGAGGAGCCCGGAACAGAATACGTCGAGGTGCTAAGCTAACGTTAGCTTCTGCAGTTGTAGTTGTAAGCGTTCCAAAAAGTCACTGCCTTGTTTGGGTTGCGGAGTGTAACGTGAGCTCGAAGAGTGCGTTACGTCACGCCCCGCCCATTGACCGGCGCGTTCTGTCGTTTACGCCCCGCCCATCAACTGACGTGAGTTTATTGCTACTGGTTGTAGTGTAATTCCAGGTGACGTCACGCGGCGTGGTGCTTCTGTTGGTCTCCGTGTTCCTTAGTGCCGCTGAGCAGCAACGTTGCAGGTTCATTGTGAGCTGTTTGAACTTGATTTCTACTTACAAAACTTCTTTCAAGTAAAATGTTTGGTCAATCAGAGTAGTTCTAGAAACGACTTCCTGAGTAGCAGGCAGCGTGGGACAGTCTGTGGGGAAGTCTGGGAGGCAGCGTCGGACAGTCTGGGAGGCAGCGTGGGACAGTCTGTGGGACAGTCTGGGGCAGCATGGGACAGTCTGGGAGGCAGCGTCGGACAGTCTGTGGGACAGTCTGGGGCAGCGTGGGACAGTCTGTGGGGCAGCGTGGGACAGTCTGTGGGGCAGTCTGGGAGGCAACGTCGGACAGTCTGTGGGACAGTCTGTGGGGCAGCGTGGGACAGTCTGTGGGGCAGTCTGGGGGGCAGCGTGGGACAGTCTGGGGCAGCGGGGGACAGTCTTGGAGGCAGCATGGGACAGTCTGGGGGGCAGCGTGGGACAGTCTGGGAGGCAGCGTGGGACAGTCTGGGAGGCAGCGTGGGACAGTCTGGGAGGCAGCATGGGACAGTCTGGGGGGCAGCGTGGGACAGTCTGCGAGGCAGCATGGGACAGTCTGGGGGACAGTCTGGGGCAGCGTGGGACAGTCAGGGGGACAGTGGACTGGCTGCAGAAGGTCTTGTAAATAAATGATTCCTTGTCGGCATCGATGGTGCTGGAACAGGAAGTGATGTCATAACGGATCTTTGTGATCTCGGAGAACTCTATAAAACGTGAATCTAACTGATGTCGATATCGCTCCTTCATCGATGAGGAAGAAGAGTGTTGAACTCGGGGTGCTGCAGAGAGAAAGCAGCTTCAACACACAAAGCTTTGGATCATCTTCAAAGATCTTGGAGGTTGTTCTCTTGCTTCTTCCTCCGCAGCTTTCTGTCAGATGTCACTTTGTTGACATGCAGAATCATTTTTCCTATTGACAAGTATCATAAATGTAATTCATTAATGAAATTATTTGTGTCCCGACATCAACTCGGTACTGGTTGTATTGTTTGTTTTCCCTGAAATATCATATTGTATCACAGTCCCCACGGCGGGCAAAAGGGGGCGGGACTTGTCCTCTCGGGTTCGGACTCGTCACGTTCCCATCGGTTCTCTTTGCAGGTTCCCTGTGAGACACCATGAGGCAGCTCAAGGGCAAACCCAAAAAGGAGACGTCCCGGGACAAGAAGGAGCGCAAGCAGGCCATGCAGGAGGCGCGGCAGCAGGTCTCCACCGTCGTCGTGCCGACGCTGGCCTTCCTGGTGCTGCTCATCGTGGTCTTCGTGTACGTGGCCACCCGGCCCGGGGACGTGGAGTAGGGGGCGGTCCCGCTGAGAGGAATGGAGAGTAGCTACCCCCCCCCACCGCCCCCCGTCCGTCGAGACGCAGCGAGCTCGCCTCAACGAAAGCTTCGCCACCAAAGAGCGTTTATCTCTCTGCGTCTGAGGGAGGAGAAAACGATCGGCCCCAGGGGACTAACAGAGGTTGATCCTCTGGACTCTGATTCACCTGCGAGCGGCTTGAGGGACAAAAAGGAGGATTCTGTTGGTAAACATGTGAATGCACATGTGGAATGTGTGACGTCTTTAAAGTGAATTTGTTCCATTAAATTATTTGAGTCACTCGATATCTCGTGCCTTAGCACATTCAACCGTGTTGTTTCAGTTCAATAAATGATTTTTTTTCTAAATAACGTGTGATACTATTTAAAAAACTAAGCGGGGGGAGGGGTGTGTTGATAACGATCAACCAATTGGAGCAAAGGGGCGGGACTTATGACAGACCTATAAACTATATACATGACATTACATGTCATTTATCTGACGCTTTTATCCAAAGCGACTTACAATAAGTGCGTTTCAACCATGAGGACACAAACTCAACAAAAACAAGAAAGAAGAAAGTGCAATTTCATCAAATAAGCCGATTTACAACTTGCTGTAGATAAGAACCATTATAAGTCCAGTGTAAGTGCTACAGTTGGTGTGGAGGTAGAGTCTGAAGAGGTGTGTCTAATATAAAAGTGGGCGTGGTCATCGGGTCGACTCATTGGTTTGTTGACTTGTTTGTTTTGAAGCGTTAGCTGCAACTAGTCAGGAAGTGACCATATATGGACCGGGGACCGCCCCCTGGTGGTCTCTACACAGAATGCAGCCTTGATACATGCAGCTTTATAAATAGTTTACACTAACAATGAAAATTGTAGAAAACTACTTACAAATATGTAACTTAAACACAATGTATTGTTACATAACCATGTTGGGATTCGTTAAAGATATACGAATGCACTTTATATAGGATTATTTGTTAAATTCAACATGTGGATTAAATTTAAACACAACATGGTAAAAGGTTGCTGTAGAAGGTTAATATTTACCTACAATCATAGACATGGTACAGTTATTTTAGAATAACATCACGATATGAACTGATTACAATGAAAGTTTTTTCTTTAAGAGATCAAAAATATAGATTGTTTTTTTTAATCTGAAATCAGAAAGATTCTTTGCAGAATACAGTCAAGATCTTATTCCGTTTCCGTGCTTTTTATCTGATAGCAGACAAGTATGAAGGTATTAATTATATGAAATATGACCAACATAAATATGTGTATTATACTGTACATCTACACAAACATGTATAAATATGCATGTTTAAGTATTTTAAGGTCAAATGTAACCTTAACATAAAAGTGCACATAAATAAGAGCTTAAGGTTAAGGGATTACGGGGGAAGAGAATATATATATATATATATATATATATATATATATATATATATATATATATATATTAAATGTATTAATTTACAACTTTTTGAGTTTTATTATTCTTTCATAATGATGTTATAAAAACGTCCATTAATAAAATAATGTCCAGTCTCCAAGTCTTACACATTAGTTTCTTTTGGAAACACTGGGAAGGACAAAGATTTGTTAATGAAAATAAAATCCATTCTTAGAAATGAAAACATCCTGACCTGGGAGTATTTCGGGCATGCGCACCAGTTCAAACGTCAAACTAACAGAATTAACGTCATTGTAAGCGGAAGTAAAAAAGGTCATACTTCAGAATAAGACAGAAAAAAACCCGCTCCGTTAAAAACTGGAGGTTGTTTAGGCAGAACATCTAGTCACATTTTCATGTGCGGTCATCAATACAACTCTGGAGGTATGAACGTGTGTTTCATAGCTCTAAATGTCAAAAGCAGCTGTTCGTCACCACAACAAGGGGAAATCAACCTTTACCAGAGACATTCGGGGGTTCTTGTTTTCTTTTTGCGTTGAATGAGTGTATGTTAAGTAAAATCACGTCGTCAACAATCCTTACTCTGAAGGTCTTTCACGGATGTGGCTCTTGACTCACCCTCGCTGGCTTGACGCGTCGGCTCTCCAACGCCTCCCCACCAGCTTCTCTGAAGAAGACTTCCGGTGGTGTGTCATGGCGGTGGCATGGTGAAGCCTACAGAAAGGGAAAAACACTCGCCCCCTTTCGTCCTTTCCCATCACACAGGGACCGGTTTTCATTCACAAATCAGCCCGTGAGCTGCGGGCTCGTGGCCTCGGAATCCGGCGTCTCGGCGTCGCGGCGTCCCCTCTGCGCGGCCATGGCGGCTCACAAACCAGTGGAGTGGGTCCAGGCCGTGATTACTAGATTTGATGAGCAGGTAAGATGGGTTCATTCACCGGATGGGTGTGTGGAGGCGGGGGTTCGGACCCGAGGCCCCCGCGCCCCGGCTGAACGTTTGCATCCACGCACAACGAAGCTCCTGCGGGCGGATCGAAGAGGCGCTTCTCTCTTTTTTTTTTTTCTTTTTTTTTTGTTGTCTCCGAATGAAACGTGATCCGTGCTGCACGAACACCGGAGGAGCTCCGCTCTCGGCTAGCACGGTGCCCGCCGTCATCCGCTCGTCCCGGGACCCTCTTAGCGGCACCGGCCGCTTCAGACGTGCTTCTTTCGTTCTAACGCAAAGCGCCACGATCCATCCGGCCGGCGGTAGCGCCCGCGGGCCGCCGGCGGAGCCCCCGTCTCGCGGCTCCTCTCCCGGGCCAGGCTAGGCGGCTAACGTTAGCGGGCCCGGCTGCCTAATGTAAACAAATAGGCTGACGCGGCCACAGGTGAGAGCCGCGAGACCTGCCGCCAACAGGTGAGGCGAGCGTCGCACGAGCTCTCCCTCTCCGGGAGGAGACGTCTATCGGCTCGAATTGAAGCTGTCGCTCAGATATTTCAGCCTGTTTGACGTGCTGTTACCATGGAGACGGAACGGGAGTATTTTCCATGGAAATCGATGTGTCAGAGCGGCGGCCATTTTTAAAAAATGGGCATTGCTGCTAATGGGATCTTTGTGGTGGACAAACTAACCCCCAATAAGTCACAGCAGCAGAGTAAATGTTACCAACCCAAAGGAACTATTAGGGTCAAACATGAATCACCCCTTGGCTTACTTTGTGTAGCCGGTGTGGCACTAAGGCGGGACGGAGTTCGTTACCCTGACCAGCTAGTTGGCCATTACACCAATCATTTCATTATTTGCACTTGTTGAAAAAACAACGGCGGTCCGAGGCACCTTTAAATCCTCATTTCCTCTTAAAAGGACCAGCTAACTAACTAGCTACTCCCCACCGGCCGTGTGTGTGTGTGTGTGTGTGTGTGTGTGTGTGTGTGTGTGTGTGTGTGTGTGTGTGTGTGGTTACCATAGCAACACTGCCTGTTCTGTATTCCTATTGTACTAAAGATAAAAGTCGTCTTGAGATGTTCACATGGTGTCCGATCACCACGAGGTGGTCGCTGTGTTTGATGAACACGCGTTGGCCATTTAAAGGCTTTTGTTAAGTCTCTGGTGTTTAGTCGCACAGATTAGGATTATAACCCGGCTTCAGCGGCTCAGGTGGGATTACTGGCGTTGGTTTAAGGTGTTACGTCTACTTGTTGGTGATTGTTGCCTCTTAAGACCGTTCATTCTCCAAGTACGCTGTTTCGTTTTTTTTAATACTAAAATATTTCCTTTCTTTAATTGCGTGTTGATTTTATTGATCGATACTCTTATTGGTTCTGTGGTTATTTTGTGAAGGAAAAAAATACACATTTCTTAATTATTGTTGTGTGTAAACTTTGAGCCGCATTGTTCAGAACTCTTTGGGGGGACCTGTTGTCTAAGCAGCACAACCTATTGGACCACAATCCAATCACAAAGAACCAGTGGGATGCTTCATTCAAATGGAGTTCTCTGACGTCCAGGGGGACTCTGGGACGCGTCTTCCTGAAGTGGGCGGGGCTATTATTGTGACTGCCAATCAGAGCAGTCCGTCCTGAGAGCGAGCGTCCGTAGCGATGTCAACACGATGCTTCCATACGCTGCATTCTGTCGACACCAGGGGTGTAACGGTTCATTTGAACAACGATTGATTTGAACAACGATTCAAACATTACACAATAATTACACAATGTTTGGATCAATTCACAGACACCACATTGTCGGGTCTCATGTCTTCACATATAAACTTGTTACTGTGATGTTGAGTTTGGTGCTGGCGGCCTGAGGCGTCTGCAGAGCTGAGTTACCTGCTGCTGCTGCAGCGGTGACGCTGCTGGAGGTCCTGACTGTCGGCGATGTTTAATCGCACGGCGCCTTAGTAGACGGCCGGAAAGATTCCTTGTGTTTCCGTGGTTTTTATTTGTCTTCTACATATTCTACAAACAGCGAGCGACTTATTTAGAACACCTCCGTGTTTGCAAAAGCCCAAATGTTTCCACTGGATCGATGAGTTGGTTTGTAAATGTCTCGCTCGCAGTCGTCTCCTCCACGCTGTGTGTTGTTGTTGTGCTGCCGCTGCGTACTGATGACGTCACCGACAGGCAGACTGAATCCAGTAACGTTTAACGCGTCTAAAGTGCTAAAAAACAAACACACAAACTCTCATCCACACCGTTTGTGCTTCAATCCAATGTGCAGTTTCCAAGTATCGATACAAATCGATGATGTACCATTTCAATCGATTTGTAATCGATATATCTCGTCCAGAATGCCGATTTGCGGAGCACAGATCGATTCAGTTGGATCGCAGGAATATAAATCGATTAATCGACTCAGTGGATGAATCGTTACACCCATAATCAACACATATTACTGTAATATCAGCAAAATACTTCTATACACTTGTGTCTTTTCTCCTTATTTAAACTTTTCATTCTTGTTTTGGGGCATTTGACCAGTGATCAATGAAGTGTTTTGCGAGTTGGGAGTGTTTTCTTCATCATCGTCATCATGACGTGTCTCCTCAGCTCCCCATCAAGGTGGGACACCAGAACACTCACACCAAAGTCAGCACGGAGCACAACAAGGAATGTCTGATTAACATCTCCAAGTACAAGTTCTCCCTGGTCATCAGCGGCCTCACCACCATCCTCAAGAACGTCAACAACATGGTGAGTGGGACCAGTATGACCAGCGGGACCATACTGTGAATATGATGTCCCACTTAGAATCACGTTGTCTGCTCATCAACAACCGTCACGTTCTTTGGACACTCGAAGGCTTTTTAGGCTTTTTAATAAACGCTGACGTGAGTGATCACTAATAGATGAAATGCCTGATTCCTCTACATACTTCATTCATTATGACACAACTATTTTATTCTTTTTATATATATTTTTAAATTAAATTAAAAATGATTTATAAAGTCAAAAAGACAACATGTTTTGTGAACCAGGTTTAACTGTTATTGGTGCAAAATTCATCCTAAAACATATAGAATATAAAACATGTAGAAATCCCGGGCAACAGAATACATTTTACTTGATTAATCGCATGACGCGATTCGCCCGCTTTGCTTTTATTGACGGCGACGCCCGGCAGAAATTTAAAATGGTGTGTGTGTGTGTGTGTGTGTGTGTGTGTGTGTGTGTGTCCGTGTTCACAGCGGATATACGGGGAAACCTCTGAGAAGAACCTCTACCTCTCCCAGCTCATCATCCTGGACACCCTGGACAAGTGCCTGGCCGGGGTGAGTCCAGCACCCCTCCGTCCATCACGTGGCTCTTCTTCTGTGGTGGCCGGCTGAGTTCACAGCTTCCCGTGATCCTCGCTTTAGAAATGGTGTCTGTCCCGAGTACCGCTGGTGTAGACAGGAAGTAGACTGGTGCTGGTGTAGACAGGCAGTAGACTGGTGCTGGTGTAGACAGGAAGTAGACTGGTGCTGGTGTAGACAGGAAGTAGACTGGTGCTGGTGTAGACAGGAAGGAGACTTGTGCTGGTGTAGACAGGAAGTAGACTGTTGCTGGTGTAGGCAGGAAGTAGACTGCTGCTGGTGTAGACAGGAAGTAGACTGCTGCTGGTGTAGACAGGAAGTAGACTGTTGCTGGTGTAGGCAGGAAGTAGACTGGTGCTGGTGTAGGCAGGAAGTAGACTGCTGCTGGTGTAGGCAGGAAGTAGACTGCTGCTGGTGTAGGCAGGAAGTAGACTGGTGCTGGTGTAGACAGGAAGTAGACTGGTGCTGGTGTAGACAGGAAGTAGACTGGTGCTGGTGTAGGCAGGAAGTAGACTGGTGCTGGTGTAGACAGGAAGTAGACCGCTGCTGGTGTAGACAGGAAGTAGACTGCTGCTGGTGTAGACAGGAAGTAGACTGGTGCTGGTGTAGACAGGAAGTAGACTGCTGCTGGTGTAGACAGGAAGTAGACTGCTTGCTCGGGTACAGCGATGCAGCAGTATGAAGTACTTCTATCACGCTTATTAACACTGAGTCGTCTTTGATACTTTAGATCTGACTTTATAATCGTCCTCCACAAGATAAGAACTTAATCTGCATGTCTGTCAGGTTAAAGGCACTTGTGAATGAACCTGTCTCGTGTCGGACTGGAGACCCTTCATGCTTTTGCTCCTTTCGATTGTCAGTGAACTTTAGAACAATACAAACATCAGTAGGAAAGGAGACTGTTTCGTGTCCGTGGTCCTCCAGTGACCGCTGCGTCTCCTCCCTGAGGCTGTAGCCCACTGATGATCAGATACCAGTTGGTTGTACCCGGCGGGTTTTCTGTCCCCAGCAATCCAAGGACTGCCTCCGCCTGGACGAGACCATGCTGGTCAAACAGCTGCTCCCGGAGATCTGCCAGTTCATCCACACGTACCGCGAGGGCCACCAGCACGCCGCCGAGCTGCGCGCCTCTGCCTCCGCCGTCCTCTTCTCGCTCAGCTGCAACAACTTCAACGCCGTCTTCAGCCGCATCTCCACCAGGTAGCTCGCCGGGTTACAGCCGCGTGTGATTGTCCGACCGCAGCCCGTGGAGACGTAGCGGCCGGTGGAGCAGCAGCAGCTCACATCACCGGCACCTCGCTGTGTTTCCTCAGGCTGCAGGACCTGACGGTTTGCTCCGAGGACAACGTGGACGTCCACGACATTGAGCTCATGCAGTACATCAACGTGGACTGCTCCAAGCTCAAGAGGCTGTTACAAGGTGGGGCCTCCTGATGGGTAAATCACACACTGGGCCAAAGTTCATTCTCCTTTCTGTGTCTTTGTATCAGCGGTGTGATGCTCTTTCTGTCGTCACTGATCCAACTCCATTTAAAAGTTATTTTATAAATTTGCATCATTATGTAATTAATGATCACTTTTGTCCCTTTCTAATGATTTCTGTAATAAAGCAGCTGTTGTACGTCAGCGAACGCACCTCGTCACGATGTCCTGACTGAGCAGTTATTTCCTCCATTGTTGATGGAGGAAGCAAACGGCTGAGTTGATGCGTGTTTCCATGGAGATAAGCCCCTCCCCCTCCGAACCCGCCAACGAGGCTAAACCCACGTTTGTGACCGATGTCATTTTTATTTTTTCAGAAACCGTGTTGAAGTTCAGAGCTCTGAAGAAGCCGGCGCAGCTGGCCGTCATCAACAGTCTGGAGAAGGTACCGCGGCCATCTTGTTTACACAGACGCATGAACACAACACGTACTTTGGGTTGATGTGTGAACAATACTGCTACTAATACTGATAAAAGCTACTTATGTGTCAGATAAAGAGACACGTATATGACTCGAATAGAAGCAGGAATATCAGGAAACATTTACCAAAATATGTCTGACATACGAGGAGTTCTGCATAACGGCAGAGGGGAGAGAACGCAGCCTTTGGGGGGGAACCGGTGCTGATGGTCCGGGAGGATGAGACGTGTTTCCCCAGCCTGTCTCCACCTGCGAGTGGATCACAGACTTCCTGTCGGACAGGAAGCAGCTGGGAGAGTTTGTCCTGCAGCAGAGACGGGATGATGGTGTTGAAGGCAGAGCTGAAGTCCACAAACAGGATCCTGGCGTAGGTTCCTGGGGGGTCCAGATGCTGGAGGATGTAGTGGAGGGCCATGTTGACAGCATCGTCCACAGACCTGTTGGCTCTGTAGGCGAACTGCAGGGGGTCCAGGAGGGGGTCGGTGAGGGACTTTAGGTGGGACAGGGTTAGCCGTTCAAAAGACTTCAGGTCAGAGGTCAGGGCGACGGGCCTGTAGTCATGGAGTCATTTAATAACCCAGGCTTATCAAACCTTTAGTACACACGGGCCGATGATGGGTGGAGGTATCAGCATTCAGGTTCTTGTGCTTCCACTCTGCTTTCGTCCCTCCCAGGCCTTCTGGAACTGGGTGGAGAACTACCCTGACGAATTCACCATGCTCTACCAGAGGCCACAGGCCGACATGGCGGGTACGACGACATCCACCACTCTGCTCACACGGCGCCCGGGATCAGTAGTAGTTATGAAGCGCATGTTGGTGACCTGGTGACCGTTTAGTGACCAGAGTAAAGTTATCTTCTGTGTCTCTCTCTCTTTCTTGCTCACTTTTGAGTGAGAAACACAGATCAGTGTTTTTTATGGTTCTTTTAATATTCCGCCACATATTCATTTACTTTGGTGTTGTTTCATGACGTAGATGTTCAGCCCGTGTGTGTGTGTGTGTGTGTGTGTGTGTGTGTAGAAGCTGCAGAGAAGCTCTTTGACCTGGTGGACAGCTTTGCAGAGAGCGCCAAGCGGAAGGCGGCCGTGTGGCCTCTGCAGATCATCCTCCTCATCCTCTGTCCAGAGATCACGCACACCATCTCTAAGGAAACCGTGGAGGAGAGCAAAGTCAACAAGGTGGGAGGAGCCGACCAGCAGGTCACATGCTCGCTTACTCACGCCCTGATATCTCACACTTTTACTCTCTCTCTCTCTGCAGAAGCTCTTTCTGGACAGCTTGAGGAAGGCTCTCGCCGGTCAGGGGGGCAGCAAACAGCTGATGGAGAGCGCCGCCATCGCCTGTGTCAAACTGTGTAAAGCCTCCACCTACATCAACTGGGAGGACCACTCCACCATCTTCCTGCTGGTGCAATCCATCGTTGTGGACCTCAAGGTCATCCATTCACGCATGGTCGCAGCGCACATCTACATCTATATATATATTCTATAATATTACAGTATCATGCAGAAGATCCTTTTCAACCGCCACATATTAGTTATTAACAGCAGTTGTGATTGACAGCTGACTTTGCTCTCTGTGAGGATGTGCCCTGTGAGCGACCTTGAGTGACCCCGCTCCTCCCTGACCCCCCCCAGACGCTGCTGTTCAATCCGGCCAAGCCCTTCTGGAGGGTGACGGGCAGCCAGAACGCCGACGTGGAGCTCATGATGGACTGCTTCGTCTCCTGCTTCCGCATCAACCCCCACAACAACCAGCACTTTAAGGTGCACCCAGTTTTACTCTTCAAAATAAAAGCCCAGCTCTCCTGTGGAGACGGAACCGTCCCAACTAGAGGCAGAGAGAACTCAGAGTAACATTCATGATATGAAAACTTTACCCAAAAATTGAAAACAACTGAATTTATATGTAACATTTTTCTGTCTACATGTGTTTCTCATTTTGCAACTAAAATGTTTTGGTGAAGCCAAGGTTTTAGTGTTTGTGACTTAATACGGCTTTTTTTAAATTAAATCTCACTGTTTCCTCTTTGAAGGTCTGTCTGGCCTCCTCCGCCCCCTCCACCTTCCACTTTGTCCTCGTCAACTCGTTGAACAGAATCATCACCAATGTAAGTCTCTCAGATTCATTTGTGCTTTTCTTTCCGTTGGTGGTCAACACAAATCTTCCTGTAATCAGACATTAGCAAGGAGCATGCTGGGTAATGGAGTAGTCTGAGCACCTAGCGGATTTAGCTTAGCTTCCATCTTTTTTGTTATCTAACCCTCATTTATGGTATTATTGCTAATTAAGCGTTGTTTTGTTTATCCTGTCCGGCTACACCGCGTAGCATCCCGTAGCACCGTGTAGCAACGTGTAGAGTCGTGTAGAATTGTGTAGCATCTCGTAGCATCGTGTAGCATCGTGTAGCATCTCGTAGCAACGTGTAGCATTGTGTAGCATCTCGTAGCAACGTGTAGCATCCCGTAGCAACGTGTAGCATCCCGTAGCATCTCGTAGCAACGTGTAGCCTCCCGTAGCAACGTGTAGCCTCCCGTAGCAACGTGTAGCCTCCCGTAGCAACGTGTAGCCTCCCGTAGCAACGTGTAGCCTCCCGTAGCAACGTGTAGCCTCCCGTAGCAACGTGTAGCCTCCCGTAGCAACGTGTAGCCTCTCGTAGCAACGTGTAGCCTCCCGTAGCAACGTGTAGCCTCCCGTAGCACCGTGTAGCCTCCCGTAGCACCGTGTAGCCTCCCGTAGCCTCCCGTAGCACCGTGTAGCCTCCCGTAGCACCGTGTAGCCTCCCGTAGCACCGTGTATCCTCCCGTAGCACCGTGTAGCCTCCCGTAGCACCGTGTAGCCTCCCGTAGCACCGCGTATCCTCCCGTAGCACCGCGTAGCCTCCCGTAGCACCGTGTAGCCCCCCGTAGCACCGTGTAGCATCCCGTAGCATCAGACAGAACTGACGTGTCCCCTCTATCCGGTCTCCCCTCAGTCCCACCTGGACTGGTGGCCTAAGATCGACGCGGTCTACTGCTACTCTGGAGAGCTCCGCCTCATGTTCTCGGACACCCTGAACCGGGTGATCCAAGGCGCCGGCACCCACCCCCCCGTACGCATGACCCCGGTGAGAGAGCTGCACCGAATGAACCAGTTTCAATGTGGAGTCAAAGTTTTGTATGTTTTATATCTATAATGTCAGTTAATAGAAAATGGAGCCGGCAGTTGATTTATTTCGATATATTTCGTCATTAGTGTAAAAACTGGTTTGGAATCTCCTGTCTAAGCTGTAGAGTGTAAATACAATTCTTCTCCGTAATATAATCTCTATTTCTCTCCTCTTTTCTGATCCGTTATTAATCCTCGTTCCTCCATCAGAGTCTGACGTTCAAAGGGAAGATGACCACCAGCCTCAAGTTCAAAGAGAAAGCAGAACTGGACAGTCGAAGCCTCCTCCTCGCTCTGGTCAAGCTCATCCACGCCGACCCCAAACTCATGCTGCACGTGAGTCCCCCCCCCCCTCTTACCCCACCCGCCCCCCCCAGCATTGACTGACGACCCCCTCCCTGTGCGTTAGAACCCGGTGAAGCAGGCTCTGGAGATGCAGAGCAGCACAGCGGAGCTCATCACCGGCCTGGTGCAGCTGGTTCCTCTCACCAACACCACCCAGCTCTCACAGGAGGCTATGGAGGTCAGACAGTAGCCCCGCCCACAGGGCACCGCCCGCCCACCACCTTCCATGGTCGAGTTAGCGCCTTCTGTGCCAAAGAGTCATTGCTTTACCACATTTAATCTCACTGATAAGATCTTCGATAAACATTTTGGTCATAACGTCTTTTCCAGCCTGTAAAGGAAATAAGTCCTCACTTCCTGATGATGTTTCAGTGTAAAAGCCCAACAGAAAATGGTAGCAATGACGCCCTGTGATCTTCTGGAGTGCTTTTAATGTGAAACATTTATGCAGGAAGTGTGAAATATATTGAAACAAAAGCAGATCAAAAATCTGTGAGGCTTCTTCTCTTTTACCTATTATGTCTAATTAGAAACTGAAACCCATCGTCTCTGTGTCCTGCTTCTGTCCCCTCTGTCCTGCTTCTGTCCCCTCTGGGTCCAGGCTCTGTTAGTTCTGCACCAGCCAGAGACCATCGAGCTGTGGAACCCAGACACCCCCATCGAGAGCTTCTGGGACATCAGGTACTCCCCTGGGTCTCGCGCTACATTTCTTTTTCTCAAAATGAATGCTTCCGAATAATTCTCACCCGAAGTCAGAAATTCAGCGTTGTAGTAAATTAGATTAAACATGCGCCCCCCTCCCCCCCCACAGCTCACACGTGCTCTTCCTCATCTGCCACAAACTGATCGGGCAGCAGATCATCAATGGGACGGAGGTTCTGAAGTGGCTGAGGGAGATCCTCATCTGCAGGAACAAGTTCCTCCTCAAGAACAAGGTACGGTATCGCCCCCCCCCTCCCTCCCCCCCAACCGAAAGTCCATTTCTAGTTTGAACCTCGTGCTGTGGCCCTGGTCCAGGAGTGTGCCACCCTGGGCGGGGCCATCCCCATGTGCCGCCAGGCCCAGACCAAGCTGGAGGTGTCCCTGTACATGTTCCTGTGGAGCCCCGACACCGAGGCCGTGCTGGTGGCCATGTCCTGCTTCCGCCACCTCTGTGAGGAGGCCGACATCCGCAGCGCCGCCGACGAGGTGCCGGTCCAGAACATGCTGCCCAACTACGCCACCTTCAGCGAGCTGGCCTCCGTCAGCAACATGATGGGGACGGGTCAGTACCGAGGGTCCTGCAGCAGGAGCTGCTGTTATCCAGGGGTTTACACGCGTGTTTTTAGACTGTTTCTGCTTTAGGTGGTTGACGTTATCGTTTCCGCTTTAGTTACTTCCCACTCAGTCTGGCTCTCGCTCCACAGGCCGCTCCACCTTACAGAAGAGGGTGATGGCTCTGCTCCGGAGGATCGAACACCCGACACCAGGAAACATGGAGGTAGCGCTTTAAAACGTTTAAAAACGTGTCATTGAAGTGAAGGTGTGTCTCCATCCTGTTTACCGACCCCCTGTGGGTCTGCAGGCCTGGGAGGACACGTACACCAAGTGGGACCAGGTCACCAAACAGATCCTCAACTTCCCCAAAAACAAGGCAGAGGACGGCCAGGTGAGCCCGTTACTTATTATATATAAATATATCTCCACCTTTTAATACCTGACTTGTTGTGTTAAAGGTAGTAAAGTAGTACCGATGATTGCAGTTCATTTTAAGGTGTTTATTATGTGTCCCCCCCCCCCCCCACTCTGCCCACAGGAGTGGATCAACATGACGGGCTTCCTGTGCGCTCTGGGCGGCGTGTGCCTCCAGCAGCGCAGCGCCCCCGGGCCGGCCACCTACAGCCCCCCCATGGGCCCCATGAGCGAGCGCAAGCACTCCATGGTCTCCATGGGGCCCTACGACATGTCGGCCCCCGTGGCCTCCTGCTCCTCCTCCTCGTCCTCCGCCTGCAGCGAGTCGCCCGTCAGCCGCTTCCTGGACCGGCTGCTGGCGCTGCTGGTGTGCGGCCACGAGCGGGTGGGCCTCCACGTGCGCACCAACGTGAAGGACCTGCTGGGCCTGGAGCTGAGCCCCGCCCTCTACCCGATGCTCTTCAACAAGCTGAGGAACAGCATCGGCAAGTTCTTCGACACGCAGGGGCCGGTGAGTGGGGGCTCCGACCAGCACTCTGAACCCCAGAACCCCGTCAGGAGGGAAGTGGTTCCTTTTTGAACCAGTGACAAAACGCGGTGAAAGCTCTTAAGCCTAATTTATGCTTCTGCCTTTTCACACCTCCTCGCGTCCTTGCGTGTCCGAGCCTCCCGCAGCACCAGGCTGCGATCGGTCCGCTGACTACGTCCTTCACGGAGTCTCACATTCCCGCTTTCACAGCCCGATGCCGCCATTATTAAAACCAAGAATGTTTACGAGAGAACAGAGCAGATTTAAGAACTTTTGTCTGAAGAAATGCGTAAATATGAGCGCTTCTACAAGCCGCCATTGGCGGGTTTAGAAGCGGGTTGGATTCACGGAGGGAGATCGCCGCAGACGCCGGTTTGCCGGTCGAGAGGAACAAAGTCGTGGAGGAAAATACGGGACAAATGTGTCCGCGATGAAAAGCAGCAGTGTGGATGCACGGGGCAATAAAGTCTATGATAAATAAATAAACAAACAAATAAATAGACGTGACTCTCTAGATCGTCTTCAACAAAACACGTCACTCCGCCTCTTGTTCTGGAGGTGAATCGCTCTGCAACACACGCAGGATTTTACAACCAGGAAGTGAAACCAGTGCGCCGACGCAGAAGCAGAAACACGCGCCGGCCTTTAGGCTCTTCAGGTTATCACCTTTCCCATGCTCCCTGAACGCATCACGTGTGTCGGCAAATGCAACCAAAACAAGGCTTAAACTTGTATTACTTTGTCAACATTGATGAGATTCATGAAGAATACATCCATAAACCTTCCTTTTTAATTGAATTCTGAAACTATGACTAATCATGTATAAATCAGAGAAGCTTGTGGCTGAAGGACGAGGAAAATGTGTAAATGGCGTTTTATCTTTTTTCTCCCACAAGACTAATTGTTTCATATAGTTTCTGTAGATTCATTTGTTTTCACCGGGCGGTTCCGTACTGAGCGGTTCTCTTGTCTCCAGGTTCCCATCAACGACACCAACACCCAGTTTGTGGAGCAGACCATCGCCATCATGAAGAACCTGCTGGACAACCACACGGAGGGAAGCTCCGAGCACCTGGGGCAGGCCAGCATCGAGACCATGATGCTCAACCTGGTCAGGTACCCGCCCCCTTCTTCCTGTATGATGTGGTCTGGTGTTGAGATTTGATATTTTCCTGCAAGCTAATTTTCTTATCGTATTGTGACGCCGCGTCCATCAGGTATGTGCGTATCCTAGGCAACGCGGTCCACGCCATCCAGATCAAGACCAAGCTGTGTCAGCTGGTGGAGGTGATGATGGAGCGACGAGACGACTTGTCCTTCTGCCAGGAGATGAAGTTCAGGTCCGTGTTGAGGTTGCTATGGTTACCAGAGTCACAGATTAGAACAGCACAAAAGAAAAAAGGAGCAAATGCAGAATAGTAAATGTTACGCGTTTACCCGGTTTTAGTCATTTTATAGTATTTTTGTTCTGTTTTGTGTGGCGTCACATGATCAGATACCAGGGACAAACACGTTGGTGATGTCATCACACTTGATGCTGTTCTCTCTCCCGCTGTGGTCTACAGGAACAAGATGGTGGAGTACCTGACCGACTGGGTGATGGGGACCTCCAACCAAGCAGCTGATGACGACATCAAGTGTCTGACGAGGTAACGCTCCGCTACAGGAAGTCCGCTGAAGCTCTGAGGGCATCTGCTCACGTGTGTGTGTGTGTGTGTGTGTGTGTGTGTGTGTGTGTGTGCGTGTGCGTGTGCGTGTGCGTGCGCGTGCGTGCAGGGACCTGGACCAGGCCAGCATGGAGGCGGTGGTCTCCCTGTTAGCTGGTCTCCCCCTTCAGCCGGAGGAGGGAGACGGAGTGGAGCTGATGGAGGCAAAATCTCAGCTCTTCCTCAAGTAAGAACTCTGCTCTCGTCGTCACTTCACCTGGAACGAAGCAGCAGCAGCAGCTCACCAGGGCTCCTACTTCAAACCCCCCCAGACGTGTGCGGTGGAAACGTGTTCTTATTGAATCAGACCACACGGTTCTGTTGCAGTATCATAGTAGCATTTCGCCCATCAAAACCTTTTTGAACCGCACAGGAATGGTCATCGGGTACCGCCTTCCTAATGTCTAACAATTTCTTTAAATTCATTCATAACTATTGATTCATTTCAAGTTAATGTTTAGATAATGAACATGTCCATTGAGATCGACCCCAGCGAGTCTCTCACGTCTCATACACGGGTTTGTCTCTAGTAATTCACTAAAAATACCTCCAGTACAGCTAAATGATACTTATCAAATATATTTTCTATTTTCAAAGAACCTGCTTAGGCTGCAGAACAAGTACTTCTACTTTGATGCTTTTATTTAAGTGAGGACTTTATAGATAGATTGGGAGGATTTTGATTGGCTCTGCTAGCAGCTAGCATGCTAACAGCTCAAACAATAACCGGGCTAATAGATTATTATCTCGGGGGAACAGGAGGGTGGTTGCCACGTTTCCAGCGTTGTCAGCGGCGTCATCCAGCTCACGTGCACCAACGTGCACCGGATAGAACAAACCAAAGTGAAATCAAGCGTCAGATAGAACCACCCATTGGTCCCCTGACCTGGCTCCTCCTCCCCCGGTGACTCACAGCGCGTGTCGCCTTGCAGGTACTTCACCCTCTTCATGAACCTGCTCAACGACTGCAGCGAGGTGGAGGACGAGGGCCAGGCGGTGGGGGGGCGGAAGAGAGGGATGTCCCGCCGCCTGGCCTCCCTGCGCCACTGCACCGTCCTCGCCATGTCCAACCTGCTCAACGCCAACGTGGACAGCGGCCTCATGCACTCCATCGGTCGGTCCCCCCGTTCTCCCCCCCCACGGTGTTCTCTGCTCTCCTTTTTTTAAACCAGGCTTTCTATAACTCCTCCCCCTCCTCCGCAGGCCTCGGCTACCACAAGGACCTGCAGACCCGGGCCACCTTCATGGAGGTGCTGACCAAGATCCTGCAGCAGGGGACGGAGTTCGACACGCTGGCGGAGACGGTGCTGGCGGACCGCTTCGAGAGGCTGGTGGAGCTGGTCACCATGATGGGGGACCAGGGGGAGCTGCCCATCGCCATGGCGCTGGCCAACGTGGTGCCGGGCTCCCAGTGGGTGTGTACCACGTCCCAGGTTTAAGGAATGGGGGTTCAGAGGTCGATATAAGAAACAGACCCGATCAGCCTCCCGCCTGTCAGAAGCGACTTTCTGTAAACCCGTCCCGACTCCGGCAGCGGGCTGCGAGTTTGACGTTTGTGATCTAGCTCCTCCCTCCTCCTATTGATCTAAACACTGATTGGTTGTCTACGATGTCACATGATCAGAGACGGGGAAGATGGGGGATGAACTGCTTTGTGTGTCCAGGATGAACTGGCCCGGGTCCTGGTGACGCTGTTCGACTCGCGTCACCTTCTCTACCAGCTGCTGTGGAACATGTTCTCCAAAGAGGTGGAGCTGGCCGACTCCATGCAGACGCTCTTCAGAGGAAACAGCCTGGCCAGCAAGATCATGACCTTCTGCTTCAAGGTAGGAGACGCCCCCCCCCCCCCCCCCCCCCCCCACACCTGAGGGAACACGACTCATCATCTGGTGCTGCTTACTTCATGACATCCTGTGTGTGTGTGTCAGGTATACGGAGCAGCGTACCTGCAGAAGCTCCTGGAGCCTTTATTGAGAGGAGTCATCACAACCCCTGAACACATCAGCTTTGAGGTGGACCCCACCAGGTGAGGAGCTGCAGATTCTTCTTCTTGGTGCATGTAGATGTTCATCATAACAGGGTAGCGGTTTATAGACCAGCCAGCAGATGGCAGCACTGAGGGGGGACCGTGCACATCACCCCGTCCCAGTTTAATAGAACCACCTATTTAATAGAATGCTCCAGTCTTTTTGGTTCTTAATAAAAAATTTATTTGACTTTATTATCATACTTTAATTTCCTGATGCAATTATGGTGCGACCACGGTAAATATCATGAGCGATGAAACGGAGCCACAGTGCAGCTTTACAATGATGACCATGATAATAAAGAGGCGCGTCTCCTCAGGCTGGAACAAGGGGAGAACCTGGAGGAGAACCAGAGGAACCTGCTGCAGATCACCGAGCGCTTCTTCCAGGCCATCATCGGTTCCTCCAGCGAGTTCCCCCCACAGCTACGCAGCGTCTGCCACTGTCTCTACCAGGTAGACCCCACGCACATGCTGCTCACCCACCCTCTCTGCCTGAAACACCTTCGAGCTGCCGCTGCTTGCCTCCTGCAGGACGGGGCTGTTTGCACATGCTCAGTGTGTAACACACAGTTCAGCAGCATAAACGCGCACAAAACATTTATATAATATGAGCAACTGCAGCGGAATACTAACAACAACATTATACTACGTGAACCTTAAGCTAACAACTAACAGTGATGTTATCGCACACAAACCGCTCACAGTAATTGTTTTATTACTTCTTCTTATACTTATACTTCATTTTTTCACTGCGTTTGTTGAACAGAACACATTTCTTAAAGTGTGATGTCACACACAGCTTCCTCCACAGGAGTGAAGACGCTAAACAACCATCGGCTCTGTAGCATCAGGTGCTTGTTGTTGTTATCAAGCAGGGGGCGACTCCTCTGCTCCCATAGACGTCTGAGATAATCTGACTTCTCTCTGGATTTATTCCCTCAGTAAACATTGTAAACATGAGTTTATGTCTCAGTCTCTAGTTTCAAGTCTTCTTCGACACATCATGATGTTCATTTAGTGACTGATGGTCCATTTATAGTCAAACAGACCATAAAGCAGGGGACACTTTAGGGCGGGGCTACACGCTGATTGACAGGTCAACACCAGAGACGGATATGCCGTCTCCACGTCCTTATATGGTGCCTCTCGTTCACTGGTCGAGTTGTCTCCAATTTCAACCCACCGCTCGGTGGATTAGGTGTGATCACAGCAACCCGGGGGGCCTGTGCCCCCCCACACCGACAACAGGAATCAACTCATCGCTGCTCACCATCAAAGCAACCTTTTTTTTTTTTTTTTTTTCCCCACCCAATGTGTTGACATCTTTGGTTTCTCATTCTCCATCTTGGATTTCGTTTTGTAGGAACACACACACACACACTAATAGTCTGCTGGCGCATGCATGGACATGCTTCACTCCCCTCAGTGACAGAATCTCTGCTAACGGCAGCTCTGGTTTCATTTTACTGCGTGTGCGTGTGTGCGCGTGTGTGTGTGTGTGTGTGTGTGTGCGTGTGCGCTTGTGTATAGCCGGTGCTGTGACCATGATTGTGCTCATCTCTGTTCTGTAGGCTACTTGCCACTCTCTACTGAATAAAGCAACAGTAAAAGAAAAAAAGGAAAACAAAAAAGCCGTAAGTTTGGAGAATCTTTTCCCTCAGACACTTTTTTTCCCCCCTGAAGCAAAAAAACCCAACATTTCATTTTTGCCGTTTGACTCCTTTGATTTGTTCATAATTCTTTGTGTAATTTGTTCTCCGTGCGCGCCTCTTAAAGTCGTCCCACTAACCTCGGCCTCCCGATTGACAGGACGAGCTCTTCTCTCTCTGGACACGGCTGTGTTTCTCTCACACGTTTTCTCAGAACATTTCATCCCGTTTTTTTGTCCCGTCTGATGTGACTCATTTCAACGCGTCAGTCCTCGTGCACCTGAACGCCTCACTGGCCTCGGCCCTCCTAAAAGACCCCAAAAAGACTTGTGATGAAATGTTCTGCCAAAGCGCCTCCCTTTTGTCTCGGGTTTCTCTTTCCTCGCACCAGGAGCAAAGACTTTTTATTCTCAACTCATGCAGGTCGTTTCCCCAAAGATGGTTTGTTAATATTACCTCTGTGTGTCACTCCGGCTGATCAATGACAGATTACTGCCAACCAGCAGGGTGCTAATAAAGTCGACGACTGACATCAGTGTTTAGATCAACAGGAGGAGGAGCTTAACCGTACCGCTAACGGCTAACGGCTAACAGCTAACTAACAGAGGTTCCCTTCAGTTAGATTATGATGCATTCAGGCTCTGCTCAGTGAACATAAGGTGGTCGTGATGTGTTCACAGGTCAAATGCAGCGTTGGTGATGAACATGAATATGCAAAAGCTGTTAAACATGAATTAACATGAGTTGAACACTGCTTTTCATATTTAAAAACATGTAAAACCTGAAATTAAGCACAATAATCATCCTGGACATTTATATTTATCCTTTCCGTTAACGGGATTCTTTAAAATATTCTAATCCTCTTTACTAGAGATTGTCATCGTCAGACAAATGGATAAAGTAAGATGAATGACGTCTCTCCTCCTGGAACTCGCTGCCGTAACGTGACGCCGGATGCTTGTCACATTGTTCCACCTGTTCGGTTCATCACTGCTTCTCACCACAGCTCAGGACTCATCGTCTGTGCTTTGTTCTGATCCATCTCTGCGGTCGGGGGGGGGAGGGGGGGTCAGGCTTCTCGTCCCTTCTTTTTCTTGGACTGCACCTGGAGTGAGAAGCTTTTTAGAACTCTTGCTGCAGCCCAAAGGCCACCGGGTCTCTCTCCATGTCACCTTTCCACCGCCTCGGCTCATCTTCACTGCGCTACACACATTGATTCACGTTTGTTCTGTTAATCTCATCACTCCTTCTTCGCTCTTAAGATACTGAAATACACGTTTTCCTCTGTTTGTCCTTCCTTCGCTTTGCTCCAACCTCTCTCTCCCCTCCTTTCCTCCGTCCTCCCTCAGGTGGTGAGTCAACGTTTCCCACAGAACAGCATTGGCGCGGTGGGCAGCGCCATGTTCCTGCGCTTCGTTAACCCGGCCATCGTGTCTCCGTACGAGGCCGGCATCCTGGAGAAGAAGCCCCTGCCGAGGATCGAGCGCGGCCTCAAGCTCATGTCCAAGGTAACGTGACGTCACGGAGGCCAACAAACTTCTCAATCGCAATTTTAGTGAGTCTTGAAGTCGTGTAGTGTGTTTTATTTGTATAATTTAGGCTTTAATTATACGCAGAGGTTTATTTATAATATTTCATTCCCCTTTGACGTTTGGACGTCTACGTCCAATCGCGGTCATGTGACTCCTCCTGTTGGGGAGGGACGTCTGTCAGTCAGCAGAACGTCGAGTCACCTGGATGCTCTTTACTTTTCTCGTTTGGCCACAAAACCGTCCGATGTTCTTTTGCTTACTCGTCGGTGGGAATGGGGCGGTACCCGATGGCTGGTGGGCGGGGCTTAAGGAAACCCCAGTGAGCGTGCTCCGTGGTGACGTGGGGGATCCGGGTAATTCTACATCCAGTCAAGTCACACTCATTCTGCTCCGTGTACACCAACCAAGGGTGGTGCAACTCGGTACTACTCAAATTGTGTGACCTCGAGCCCCACCTTTCCTTTCCTTTCCTCCACGGCACCACACCTTGTTGAGACCTGTCTTTTTCCTTCAGATTCTGCAGAGCATCGCAAACCACGTCTTGTTTACAAAAGAAGAACACATGAGGCCTTTCAATGACTTTGTGAAGAGCAACTTTGATTCGGCCAGAAGGTGAGAGACCTGACGCGGGCTGCTTGGTAATGTGTCGTTCTGATGAACCATGTGACAAACCTTTGGGTCCCATTGATGGTTCCTCACTGCTTGATGTAGCTCAACGAGGTCATTCTGTTAGGATGCCGTGTAGAGCTCCTGGTAGAGGATGAGGCCGGAGAGCTTTCTGAAGCGCCCTCTCCTCTCTCTCCCTCGCAGGTTCTTCTTGGACATCGCGTCCGACTCTCCTCCCAGCGACTCCGTCAATCACAGTCTGTCCTTCATCAGCGACGGCAACGTTCTGGCCCTCCACCGCCTGCTGTGGAACAACCAGGAGCGGATCGGCCAATACCTCTCCAGTAACCGGTGAGGAGCCGACCGTGGGCGGAGAGCTCTCGCTTTACCACTCATCGCGCGTCCTGACCCGATTCCTTCTGCTCCACCTTGCAGGGACCACAAGGCTGTGGGCAGGCGACCCTTTGACAAGATGGCCACCCTGCTGGCCTACCTGGGACCCCCCGAACACAAACCAGTGGCCGACACCCACTGGTCCAGTCTCAACCTGACCAGCTCCAAGTTTGAGGAGTTCATGACCAGGTAGAGAAGCTGGTTTCTCCGGGTTCGCCAGTCTGCTGTAGCGGACCCAGGCTGACCCTCAGCGCTCCCATTTGGGTTTCAGGCACCAGGTCCACGAGAAGGAGGAGTTCAAGGCCTTAAAGACCCTCAACATCTTCTATCAGGCGGGAACCTCCAAGACCGGCAACCCGGTGTTCTACTACGTGGCGCGCAGGTAGGACCGCCCTCCTCCCTCAGCCCGCTGGTCGGGGTGGTTGTGGTGTTGCATCGTGGTCGTGCACCTCTCTGAAAGGTTGAGCGGGAGCACAAAGACCTTCGCTCTTCATAGAGACCTGCTCGTCATGAGGACTGGACCCTCAATGAGCTCTTCAGGGTCAACGTTGATCAAGCTGCTTCTTCTCCGGCACAAAGGCCACGTGGTCAGAAGCTCTTCTTCTCTTTGTTCTCTACGTCAGATTAATATTTGGATCTCCGGATTGAAAAGTAGATTCAGCAGATGATAAACGTATGACTTCTAATTAGAGGTGTCAAGTAACGAAGTACAAATACTTCATTACTGTACTTAAGTAGAAATTTTGGGTATCTATACTTTACTAGAGTATTTATTTTTCAGACGACTTTTTACTTCTACTCCTTACATTTTCACGCAAATATCTGTACTTTCTACTCCTTACATTTTAAAAACAGCCTCGTTACTTCCGGCTTGTCGTAGTTCAAAAACCCATCTAGCTAAACGGCGCTATGCGGACAGAGTGAATGTGATTGTGGTTGGGTTGGGTTGGGTAGTGAACCTGGGGGAGACGCTGCAGTCTACATAATCAATGCGAACAACGTGTGTGTGACTCGTGCCACTGGGAAATGGGTTGTGGTTTTATCTGTTTAAGTCAGATACATTTGTTGTTGTTGTTGTTTCCATCATCCCAACGGCAGGTCACGTGATCTGCAGGCGCCTTCTGATCACATTGTGACGGACTGACGTGTTGTGTGAGCGAGGTTACGCGTTAAGATTTTGTCCTTAATGGAATTTCTTACTTTTAGCCTTACTTTTATACTTTAAGTAGTTTTGAAACCAGTACTTTTATACTTTTACTTAAGTAAAAAGCTTGAGTCGATACTTTACTTCTACAGGAGTCTTTTTAAACCCTAGTATCTGTACTTCTACTTGAGTAATGAATGTGAATACTTCTCCCAATGTGACGTTACCAAAGGTGCCTGTAGGAGCCAAACGTTCACATTAGGGCTGCAACAACAAATCGATCAAATCGATTATTAAAAGCGTTGGCAACGAATTTCATTATCGATTCGTTGTGTCGCGCGATTATTACGTCACTCAATGAGTTGCGGAAATGCGCGCGGAGCAAAAATAAGAACAAAGGCGCCGAGCCGCCGTAGAGGAACGAGCAGCCGGCCGTTGTTGAGAGTCACGTGACGCAGAGAGACGTCTGTTCGACTGGTCGTCTAAGGTGTGCGAGCGTGGGGGTCCCGGTCCACGTGGTCCCGCTTTGACGTGAGGGACGTAACGAGCCTCCTGTTTACTCGTCATCCAGCTGATCAAGCTACCGTTAGCTCGCTAATAACAGCAGTAAAGCAGTTAGCAAGACACGTTTTTATTTACTCGCCTCTTTTGGACCTTTCATTTTTCAATGTGTTGTCTGATATTTTGTGCTTTGTCTCATATCGGTTATTGTTGACAAATATATTTGTGTGTGTTGTACTTTTTAATGCTGTCATATACGGTAGTCCAGTGCGCATATACTGTGGGTTATACGGTAGTCGATGTTATGCCTGTAAAGGGAGACACATGATCCATTAAATCAACTAAGAAGCCTCTAATGCATTTATTTACAAATACCATTTTAAATTCATCTCATAGCACTTGGTTGTTTTTTAGCTGTATGCATTTACTTAACTTGCACTTCAATGATGGTAATAATTTAATGAATATGCTTCAAGTGAACATGAGGGTGTGTTTGTGAGTGTAGTATAGAGAACTAGTTCTGACGCATTTGAGGTTCTGTTTTAGAATAAAGGGTTGGAAATTAAAGATTTTTAATGCAGTTAAAAAAAAAAATCCGATTAATCGAAGAAATAATCGACCGATTCATTGATTATCAAAATAATCGTTAGTTGCAGCCCTAGTTCACATCAAATGTCTTTACTTTGTCTTTAGAGTGAAAGGGAGAGTTGGTTCCGCTGGGAACCAAACAGCATATGTAAGAAATCAAACTAAGACGGCACTCTGAATGTGTCGGCGGGGGGGCGGGGCCGAGGTCCGCAGGTGGGCGGGGCCGAGGTCCGCAGGTGGGCGTAGTGGCTGAGCTGACTATCCAGAGGAAATCGTTAAATATACTGTTCAAACTTTATTTAACCGTCTAACGCTTTGTTTCTACTACAGACGTTTAACATCCTGCTGTATTGAAGAAGGCTTGAAACTAGAGACTGAGACCATGAACTCGTGTTTACTGAGTAAATCCACCAACACATCGATGAAACGATACAAACCGATTATTAAAATCGATCAATTTCATTATCGATTCGCGTGATTATTACGTCGCTCGATGGGTTGTGGAGCCGAGCCGACGTAGAGGACGGGGGCCCTGCTCCATCTCGCGTGCGTGCGCGCGTGTGTGTGTGTGTGTGTGGATGATATATAATATGAACTTCATCATTGCAACGTTGTCTGGTAAATATTGTACTACATGTAAGTAAAAGTACACAATGAGTATCACTATATTTTAAAATAGTCACAGAATTTAATGCATTTCGAATCTAAATGATAAATAATCATTATACATCTTTTCCTGTTAGATATGATTTATTTTATGTTTCCTTCATAAAAACTTTAGTTTAGTCGATATGTTTAAATGGTTTTATATGAAAGGGTAGAAGTGTTTGAAACGGGGAAGTAGGTTGTTTTTATTGTGACATCCAAAAGCACAAGACACACTCAACATGTTCACACGTCATAAACTAACAAATACAAATATAGCTCAACGAAGGGCTTCATCATCGCACCACGACAGGCGGTTAGACGCGTGTTCTCGCCGCGGGGGAAGGAAGCACAGACCACAGAAGAAGAAGAAGAACACATCACGGGTGGCTCAGCTGACGTGCGTTGCATTATTACCCCGGGGTTTTATATTTGCCCCGGGGAGCAGTCGGGGGTCTCTACTCGCCACGTCGCGCCCCGTAGAACCCGCTGAACTCAGCGTCGTTCTCCAGGACCACAAAGTGTAAATCTAAATGGGAAGCCACAGAGTGAACGGTGGTGAGCGCGAAGCCAACGAGCGGATGTGGAGACGCTTCCTGTTTAAGACCTGGAGCTCCGTGAAATGAGGAACACGAGTTCGCTCACGTTCTGCTGCTTCATTTCATTCTCTGCTTCATTTATCTGACGACTTTCACATCAGCGACGCCACATTTAACCGACTGGGTGAAGAATGAACGAGTCACAGGTTCATCAACCTGAGCCGCCACGTGACCGATGGCGTGAGGGCTCTACTGCGGCGGCCCGTCGGTCGGAGAGGCGCGGCTCTCCGTCGCGTTCACACTGCCTCCGTTGCTCGCCGTCTCCTTGGCGACGCCCCCAAACGTGCTGCCCGGCGCCATGTCCTCCAGCTCCGTTTCCGGCAGCGCCGACTGCCTCTGGGACAGGAAGCCCGACAGCGAGATGCGGTTCGACGGCCTGAGGGGCGCCGGGCCGTCGCCCTCGAGGAACGGCGAGGGGCCGGCCCAGTCGGCGGTGGTCACCTGCTGCTTCTGAAGCTGCCGCTTCTTCAGGTAGATGAGCAGGAAGCCCACCATCATCCCCACCAGGGCGCCGCCGATCAGCCCCGCCACCACCTGGCCGTGGGTCGACCCCTCGCGGGGCTTCTGCCTCTTGCCCCCCCGTCCACTTTCCTTTGTCCCGCCGGTGTGGACAGACGCCGTCTTTGCCGCGGCCGGAGTTCCGTGTAAACCGGCGGACGACGTAGGCGCGGGGGCGCCGGTAGACGCCTGCGTGGTGGAGAGGAGGCCGGAGGGCAGCCGGGTCGTCATATCGGTGGGTCGGCTGGTTGTGGTGGAGCCGGTTCGGACGGAGACTGGTCGGGTGGAGCTGGTTTGGGAGGAGGCGGGTCGGGTGGAGGCGGGTCGGGTGGAGGCGGGTCGGGAGGATGCGGTTCGGGTGGATGCGGTTCGGGAGGAGACGGGTCGGGTGGATGCGGTTCGGGAGGAGACGGGTCGGGTGGATGCGGTTCGGGAGGAGACGGGTCGGGTGGATGCGGTTCGGGAGGAGACGGGTCGGGTGGATGCGGTTCGGGAGGAGACGGGTCGGGTGGATGCGGTTCGGGAGGAGACGGGTCGGGTGGAGGCAGTTGCCGCTGGTGGTGCCGTTATCGGTTCGCCAGTTGTCGTGAAGTCCAGCGGCTTCTCCCATGTGGTCTTGGCACCACCTGCGGAGCGGGTGGAGCCCCTCGGGGGAAACGCCGTCAGGTCGGTTGTTGGCGGCGTGCCGCTGTCGGTCTCTCGGGTCACGTGACCACCGCCGGGCGGCTCCTTCTTGGCCGTGGGCGCTGTGGGCGGCGGCTCCTTCTTGGCCGTGGGCGCTGTGGGCGGCGGCTCCTTCTTGGCCGTGTGCGCTGTGGGCGGCGGTCCCGTCACGGCGTGCGCTGTGGGCGGCGGTCCCGTCACGGCGTGCGAGGGGCCGCTGTCCGGGCCGGTCGTCAGCGCGGCGCCGTGTGTCAGCAGCCAGGCGAGGATCAGCCTCCTGCAGACGGCGAACATGGCGTTCGCCTGGAGGGGAGAGGAAGTCGTTCAGTCAGAGACGCTCGTGTGAAGCAACGGCTGCTTCCTCTAAACGCGCGTTCAATAAAAGCTTCTTGCCGTTAAAACTCTCGTCTTGACCTTTGACCTCCCGAAGCAGGTATGAGGGCGCACCGATACCTGGTGATGACGTGGCGCTCTCCGGTGCCCCCCTGCTGTGTGCTCCTACGGGCTCCTCGAGCGGCGATGTCCTCTGACTGCCGCTTCCTTCCTGCCGCTCTCACAGGAAGTGTGACGCAGCGAAGCGCCAAACATAGTTCATGCTGGTGCACCCGAGGACGGCGAGCTGAAGCGCCGGTCATGCTGCTGCGTTACGGCGGCCTTTTAAAGGAGGTCTGACATCGCCGCGTTTACTGACGAGGCGCTTACTGCTCACGCAAATACCACAAATACTGCAAATACTACAAATACTGGTAACGTCACTCGAATGAAAGTAATTTCACATATAAATCTAGAAAGAAACGTCTGAATGTACATTTATGTACAAATATTAGTTTTGTGTGTGTGTGTGTGTGTGTGTGTGTGTGTGTGTGTGTGTGTGTGTGTGTGTGTGTGTGTCTCACAGACTGGTACAGTGCACCATGTGGGGACTGAATTCAGACCCCCCAGCTTCCTGAGCTCTTATTTCACAATAAGAGCATTCTATCGGTGGTATTGAGACACGGACGCGCTGTAAGGCTTAATGATTTAATTCAGGCTCGTGTAGTTATGGAACAACAGAAGCGTCTTCAGAGAGACAAAGTCCAGCTTCTTTAAATGTAAAATTGTTAGATTATATGTCTGAATGTTAAAAGCTACAACGTAATAATTCTGTCCCTTTTCCTCAGCTGAAATTATCCTCATCACCAAAAACTCCCTATTTAAGGATTTCATGTAATAAACCCTTCACCTCACTTCTTCTCCCTGAACTTTTATTTTGGAGGAGGAGGAGAAAGGGCCGTAGAAGATTAACTTTATATACATATATAACAAAATATTTACTATTTTTAAGTGTTGAAAATGTTTAAACTTGCTTAACAACAATAGTTAATAGTAGTTAATAGTTAAGTGCTTACAACAATATTTTTAGGTATTAATCAAAATGTAAACCTGAATCCCATTTGAATATTGACGACCTCGATGGGAGTCGTAAACTTAAAACTAAACTAAAAGTATATTCAGCCAGAATATTTGAGTACTTTTCCCTCTGGAGTGGATAAATGTGCATTTATCATTCTGGTATCTAAAGATCTTAGAATATAAATAAAACGGGTTAAGCGCGCTCCTGTCTGGGTCCTCTGGGGTTTCCTCCTCACACCACCAGGGGCATGTCCTCCAGGTCCTTGGGAACCACCAGACACGAGTCTCTGGAGGCGGAGCGCTGCATCAGACTGACCCTCTCCTCGGCTCCGCCCTCTTCCTCCGCCTCTCCGTCGCTTCTCACTTCCTCCAGCACCACGGCGCCGTCACACGGCCCCACCAGCCCTCCCGCCCCCGGCCGCTCCAGGCCCCAGTACCCGGCGCCGCTCACCAGGTCCAGGTTGGACCGGGGCGTCCGGGGGGCGTAGACCCGGCGCCGAATGAGGCACACCTGACAGGCCAGCACGGCGGTGGCCCCCAGCAGGCAGACGATGAGCGCGGCCGCCGAGCCCACGGCGACCAGACCCATCTCCGTGTCCATCAGGCAGCCGCCGCTAGCGGGCGGGGCGGTGACGAGGCCGGCGGGCGTCGAGCTGCTGCCCGTCGGCCGCGCGGTCAGGAGGCCCCGCCCCTCGTCGGTGGGACAGAGCGGCAGGCGGCTGAGCAGGAGGAACAGCCAGAGGGAGGTTGTGGTTCCGTCCATGGCGCTCTGAAACAAAGAGCACAGATGTGACCTTTTGTGTACCGGGGGAGGGGCCGAGGGAGGGGGAGGGGCCGAGGGAGGGGGAGGGGCCGAGGGAGGGGGCGGCGGCAACAAGAATAGAGAGACAAAAAGAAGCTTTGGACACACTCAGAAGGCGCCTCGCTTTGACCTTGTTTCCCTTTTCTGTAGGTTCAAAACGGGCCAGATCAACGGCGACCTGCTCATCTACCACGTGCTCCTCACGCTCAAGCCCTACTACGCCAAGCCCTACGAGATCGTGGTGGACCTGACCCACGTCGGGCCCAGCAACCGCTTCAAGACCGACTTCCTGTCCAAGTGGTTCGTGGTCTTCCCCGGCTTCGCCTACGAGAACGTGGCGGCCGTCTTCGTCTACAACTGCAACACCTGGGTGAGGGAGTACACCAAGTACCACGAGCGGCTGCTGACGGGCCTGAAGGGCAGCAAGCGGCTGCAGTTCATCGACTCTCCGGCCAAGCTGGCCGAGCACATCGAACCGGACCAGCAGAAGCTGCCGGCGGCCACGCTGACCCTGGAGGAGGACCTCAAGGTGTTCCACAATGCCCTCAAGCTGGCCCACAAAGACACCAAGGTCTCCATTAAGGTGCGTAGTCCCGATCCCCAATGGTGCCCGTCGGCCGCGACGCCAGCGGCTTCCTTAAGACGGCCTTTCTTCTCCCCTCGCCGGTCAGGTGGGCTCGACCGCCGTGCAGGTGACCTCGGCAGAGCGGACCCGCGTCCTGGGCCAGCCCGTCTTCCTCAACGACGTCTACTACGCCTCGGAGATCGAGGAGATCTGCCTGGTGGACGAGAGCCAGTTCACCCTCACCATGGCCAACCAGGGCACGCCGCTCACCTTCATGCACCAGGAGTGCGACGCCATCGTGCAGTCCATCATCCACATCCGCACGCGCTGGGAGCTGTCGCAGCCCGACTCCATCCCGCAGCACACCAAGATCCGACCCAAAGACGTGCCGGGCACCCTGCTGAACATCGCCCTGCTCAACCTGGGCAGCTCGGACCCCAGCCTCAGGTCGGTGCCGCGGGGGCTGCGGGCGGGTCCACCTGAAACGGGCTCCGGTGGGGGAACCAGAAACGTTAGAACCAGAGATCAGAAGTCTGTTTGTTGCTGGTTCCGCTCTGTGTGGGGATTCTGCTGTAAATGTGGCTTAGCGAGCTGTGAAGAAGCTGTTTATCTCCAGACCTTCACCGACTGAGAGTCTCTGGCTCGCTCCTTCGCCCCTCCCAGGTCGGCGGCTTACAACCTGCTGTGCGCTTTGACCTGCACCTTCAACCTGAAGATCGAGGGCCAGCTGCTGGAGACGTCGGGCCTCTGCATCCCCGCCAACAACACCCTCTTCATCGTCTCCATCAGCAAGACGCTGGCCGCCAACGAGCCCCACCTCACGCTGGAGTTCCTGGAGGAGTGCATCTCGGGCTTCAGCAAGTCCAGTGAGTCCAGGTCCCTGCAGACCTTCTGGTTATTACTCTAGCTACGTATCCATCATCATCACCAATGAACAGCACTTAAAGGGGCCAAAGGGCCGACTCCTCCGGTCCCGTAGACGTCGATGAGGGAACGACTACCTCTCCCTTGATGGGGCGCTTTAGGGGGCGGGGCTACGCGCTGACGGGCAGCTCCCTGCTAGAGAAGAGGCAACCTGGCGTTTGTTTCTCTCCACCAGGCATCGAGCTGAAGCACCTCTGCCTGGAGTACATGACCCCCTGGCTGCTCAACCTGGTCCGCTTCTGCAAGCACAACGACGACGCCAAGCGCCAGCGTGTCACCGCCATCTTGGACAAACTCATCACCATGACCATCAACGAGAAGCAGATGTACCCCTCCATCCAGGCTAAGATCTGGGGGAGCCTGGGCCAGGTGGGTCCCACACTCTGCTTGAGGGGTAGGTTCCCCCGTCCCCCCCTGACTCCTCTCGCTCTGTCCTCAGATCACCGACCTGCTGGACGTGGTGCTGGACAGCTTCATCAAGACCAGCGCCACCGGGGGACTGGGTTCCATCAAGGCCGAGGTCATGGCCGACACCGCCGTGGCTCTGGCGTCGGGGAACGTCAAGCTGGTCTCCAGCAAGGTGAGGGAAGGCTCCAGCTCCCGGGGGGGTGGAGGTGACCAAACACCTCCAGGTGGTGATTCCGTGTCTACATCAGCTCCATGTTTGCTAGCTGCAGGGAGGTGTCCCCCGCGTCCTCCACGTCCTCCTGCCTGGAGCTTCCTATATCGGAGCTGTGTACGTACACAAAGGCCTCTTATGTCCAGGCTGATCCTTATTAAAGGGTCCAAACTGTGGTGACACGGTGATTGTAACTCATTTATTTCATTTTAGATAGAACGTCAGTCGTTTCACTCATTCACTGATGCAATAGACTGACGCATTAAAGTGAATAACACACACACACACACACACACACACACACACACACACACACACACACACACACACACAATAGTACAAATGGGAGCAATAACTGTGATAACTTCTTACTCACTATGAGGAGAAATCGATGCACAAGCCGCCGTGCTTCAGGGAGACGCTCCGAGTGCCGGGGGTCCGAGCCCGCCCAACACAGCACAATAGAAAAGGCCCGGCGCCGGATCCGGCTGTGAATGGGGGCCTTTGTGAGGGAGAAAAGCCCCCCAGTGTTCAGTGCTGCCGAGCCGCACCAATAAAGTTTAACAGTGATGACGACGTCACTCGTAGTTCTCTGATCACGTAGCTAGTCGCTAACCAGCTTCCCTTCAGGTACGTTATGATGCGTTCAGGTGTCGTCTGTAAAGGTGTATTTATGGTGATGGACTCGGGTTTGGATGAAGTGGTGACGATGCTTCACGGTTTCACCTGCTCTCCCTCTCGCTGCAGGTGATTGGCCGGATGTGTAAGATCATCGATAAGACGTGTCTGTCCCCCACCCCCACCCTGGAGCAGCACCTCATGTGGGACGACATCGCGATCCTGGCGCGCTACATGCTAATGCTGTCCTTCAACAACTCCCTGGACGTTGCGGCGCACCTGCCCTACCTGTTCCACGTGGTCACCCTGCTGGTGGCCACCGGGCCGCTGTCCCTCCGGGCCTCCACCCACGGCTTGGTCATCAACATCATCCACTCGCTGTGCACCTGCTCGCAGCTCAACTTCAGCGGTGAGGGGCGGGGTCGGGGCGGGGTCATGGCGGGTGTGGGCGGTCCGGCCGGTTCTCGTGTGGAGAATAAACCTTGCGTTTGTTGATGGTTTTCAGAGGAGACCAAGCAGGTCCTGAGGCTGAGCCTCACCGAGTTCTCCCTGCCAAAGTTCTACCTGCTGTTCGGCATCAGCAAGGTGAAGTCGGCCGCCGTCATCGCCTTCCGCTCCAGCTACAGGGACCGCTCCTTCTCGCCGGGCTCCTACGAGAGAGAGACGTTCGCGCTGTCCTCCCTGGAGACAGTCACCGAGGCCCTGCTGGAGATCATGGAGGTATTTGTGATGATGATGATGCATGAAATCATATATAAACCTGCTGGAATATCCGGGCCATGAAACCAGTGACCCGAATAGACAAAGCTACTGGACCACCTGACCATAGAAATCCAAACTCACGTCATCATCCAGCTGATCCAGCTGAGGCAGAACCAGAACCACACGGATCAAGAGGTTCACAGAAAGACAAACTGTGCTAATAACGTGTTACCTGGTCCAGGTGTAGTGTGTGTGTGTGTGTATAACACACGTGTGTGTGTGCAGCTTTCTGCTCTTGGTCTCTTGGTAACGGATCCATAGAAGGGATTAACCCTGTGGTTTGTCCCCGTGTCCCCCTCCAGGCTTGTATGAGGGACATCCCGGCCTGCAAGTGGTTGGACCAGTGGACGGAGCTCGCTCAGAAGTACGAACCTCCGTCTCCACAATGCTTCAATGTTCAGACGGCTTCCAGGAGCCCGCTGATGGCTTCTGATGGAAGATCATCACTATTATTATTATTATTATTATTCCACAGCTTTAACAACAATGACGATCAACACATCTTTCATTTCCTAATCATTGCAATTGTGTCTTTTTATGAAAGTAATTGTTGTAGAATAACTTCAGGTTGGTTTAAATGACCCGGTACAGTTTCCCTTCTAGAGTGTCTCTCTGTGTGTATATAATGTGTGTGTGTGTGTGTGTGTGTGTGTGTGTGTGTCCAGGTTTGCTTTCCAGTACAACCCGTCCCTGCAGCCGCGGGCGCTGGTGGTGTTCGGCTGCATCAGTAAGCGCGTGAGCCACGGACAGATCAAGCAGATCATCCGCATCCTCAGCAAGGCCAGCCCTCTGCTCAGCATCGACCGGGTGAGAGCGCCGCGGGGTCCGTGCCCTCGGGGCCGCCGCGGGGTCCGTGTCCTCGGGGTCCGTGTCCTCGGGGTCCGTGTCCTCGGGGTCCGTGTCCTCGGCAGTTGACGCTGGACGCACGTTTACTCCCATCTGGATGACACATCCACGCTACAGTTGTGTTGGGCTTTTATTTTGCTTTAGATTGTCCGCTTTCCAAAAGCCCCTGAACTCATCGTTTGCTTCGGTTTAAAAAAAGAAGCCACGACAAAGCTTTTATTTTTTTACTTTAAACTGATTCTGTAACAATATTAAACTTTGAGTCCCTGAGTGAACGATGAGGATATAATCAGAGAAAACACCAGACTCAAATAAGGATATTTAATAAACTCCTCCCAGGGTCTGGAGAGCTGCCTGAAGGGGCCCGACAACTACAACAGCCAGGTGCTGATCGAGGCCACGGTCATCGCGCTGACCAAGCTGCAGCCTCTTCTCAGCAAGGTGAGCGGGCTCACAGCAGGGGGCGAGCTGTGCAGGTAGCGCCGTGTGTGACTGTGTGTCTCTGTGCGTCTGCAGGAGTCTCCCATGCACAAAGCTCTGTTCTGGGTGGCGGTCGCTGTGCTGCAGCTGGACGAGGTCAACCTGTACTCTGCTGGAACCGCCCTGCTGGAGCAGAACCTCCACACGCTGGACACCATGCGCGTCTTCAACGACAAGGTGACACACGCACTCCCCTAATGTCAGAAGAGACCTGTCCATCAGCGTGTAGCCCCGCCCTAAAGCGCCCCCTGCTTTATGGTCTGTTTGACTCTACATGGACCTTCAGTCACTAAATGAAGACTTGAAACTAGAGACTGAGACCATAAACTCATGTTTACAATGTTTACTGAGGGAATAAATCCAGAGAGAAGTCGTCATTTCCTGTTCCAAGTGAACAAAAAGGCATTAGTGTGTGTAGCTCCTATGATGTCACGACTCACTGCCCCCCCCCCCTCCCCCGTGTGCTCCTCAGAGTCCAGAGGAGGTCTTCATGGAGATCAGGCATCCTTTAGAGTGGCACTGTAAGCAGATGGATCACTTCGTGGGCCTCAACTTCAGCGCCAACTTCAACTTTGCGCTAGTGGGCCACCTGCTTAAAGGTAGGCAGAACCTCCACCTGTCCACCCCACCCACCCCACCCACGTCCTCATGTACTTATGTCCCTTTCTTGTCTCTGCAGGCTACAGACACCCGTCTCCCACCACGGTGGCGAGGACGGTGAGGATCCTGCACACGCTGCTGGCCCTCATCAGCAAGCATCTCAAGTGTGACAAGTTTGAGGTCAACACGCAGAGCGTGGCCTACCTGGCAGGTAGGTCACGTGCTCAGTGGTCACGTGCTCACTGGTCACGTGCTCAGTGGTCACGTGCTCACTGGTCACGTGCTCAGTGGTCACGTGCTCACTGGTCACGTGCTCAGTGGTTCTTCATTTCAAAATAAAAGTTCTGCTCCTCTAAGGAATTGATAAGTGTTGAGGTCCTGTCTTCCTCACATCCACCAATAAGTCGTGTCCTCCTGCCAGCGCTGCTCACCGTCTCCGAGGAGGTCCGAAGTCGCTGCAGCCTCAAGCACAGGAAGTCCTTGCTGATCTCGGACCTCTCCATGGACCCGGTCCCCATGGAAACGTACTCCAGCCACATCGTGGACCCCAGCTGCAGGTGGGTCAGAGCGGGACCCCCGTGCCCTGGCGGGATGTCTCTTCAGACAGAGCCTAAAGCTCTTTATCTGCCCCCCCAGGACTCTGAGGGAGACCCAGCCCTGGACGTCCCCTCAGGTGTCGGAGCGCTACCTGTCGGCCCATCAATACCCCACGGTGGGGCAGATCAGCCCCCGCACACGCAAGTCCATGAGCCTGGACATGGGTCAGCCCTCACATGCCAACACCAAGAAGCTGCTGGGTAGGTCACATGACCCGGTGATGTCACCAGGTCACATGGCATCACCACACAGCTGTCGTCTACAGTACATTAGACGTTCTGGCCGAGTTAACCACTGTCCCTCCACCTGTGAGAAACGTCACGGGGTCGAGGGAAGGTGGGGAGGAGAGTTCATGAGGAGTCAGGAAAGGACACGGCGGTGTTTAGTGAATCGACTCGACGCTTGTCAGGGACGTCAGTCTGCAGCGGCTACAAAGACGCGTCTCCGATGCTTCCGGTGTTGTTTGTGCGTCTGCACGACTCACACCAACAACCCGGTTCAGAGGAATAAACGAGTGATGCTAACGGTTAGTCACATGATCTGTGTTTCCACGGCATCATCCTTGTTTATAACGGACCAATGACACGTCTCTATTTAAATATTGTGGGACGGAATGATCTCCTCTGGTAAAGGACGGTCCTGTGGTTCCTGTGCTAGAGGAGCAAAGTAAGGAAGCACTGAAGCTCCTTTGCATTAGAGAATAGAACCGCTCGTATCCTGGTGCCACTTCCACCACTTCACTCAGTGAGGAACCTTCATGAGAGGAAAGAACGGTTCTTTATTACCTTCATACCCACACGTCCAGTATTAAGAGTCCTCAATCCTCAGAGAAGTAATGTTTTTGTGATATTTGTGAGAGGGACCTCCTGAAGACTTTCTCTCTGCAGGCACCAGGAAGAGCTTCGATCATCTCATCTCGGACTCTAAAGCACCAAAGAGGCCGGAGATGGAGTCGGGTATGACCACGCCTCCCAAGATGAGGCGAGTGGCAGAGAATGACTACGAGATAGGTGAGCTTCCCCCCTCCTCCCCCCCCCCCCCCAGATGGCTCCTGGCTCTTCAGAAGACAGATGTTTGATGTCCTCGCCCCGTCCTGTCGTTGCAGAGACTCAACGAATCGGGAACTCTCACCTGCGCAAAGTGTCCGTCTCCGAGTCCAACGTGCTGCTGGACGAGGAGGTGCTGACCGACCCGAAGATCCAGGCGCTGCTGCTCACCGTGCTGGTGAGGAACCCAGAGGAGCCCCGAGGAACCCGACTGACGGGGGATCCGCCGTTTGCTCACGGGCTCTTCTCCTCCCCCTGCAGGCCACTCAGGTGAAGTACACCACGGACGACTTCGACCAGAGGATCCTGTACGAGTACCTGGCCGAGGCCAGCGTCGTCTTCCCCAAGGTGTTTCCTGTCGTGTGAGTTCACCTCCTCTCCTTCGCTCTCTACTCGGGTCTGGAGCTCATGGTTCACCCCATGACCTTAAGTCTTCTATCTGCCCCCCCCAACAGCCACAACCTGCTGGACTCTAAGATCAACACGGTGCTGTCCATGTGCCAGGACACCAACCTGCTGAACCCGGTGCACGGCATCGTGCAGAGCGTGGTCTACCACGAGGAGTCGCCCCCCCAGTACCAGCCCTCCTACTTACAGAGTAAGACTCACCGCTCTCATGGGGGGGGAAGGTCCAGTGACCAGCAGGGGGCAGAATAACACGTCATGAACTCACGCAAAGATACAAACAAATTCAATTACAAAAGAGTAATGGAATCTATAACCCCCCCCCCTCCTCCCCCTCATCCCCCTCCCTCCTCTTACCCCTCTTACCCCCCCAGGCTTTGGCTTCAACGGGCTCTGGCGGTTCGCTGGACCTTTCTCTAAGGTAAGAAGTACGATCAGAACATGTTTACCCAGAACCCCTTGTGTGTCCGTGTTCCGTAACTTATTGATCACACATTGTTCCCCCCCCCCTCGTACCCCCCCCGCAGCAGACGCAGATCCCGGACTACGCCGAGCTGATCGTGAAGTTCCTGGATGCGCTGATCGACCGCTACCTGCCGGCGGCGGAGGAGGAGCGGGGGGAGGAGCAGCTGAGGACGCCCACCTCCCCGTACCCCCCCACCAGCCAGAGCCAGCTGAGCATCACTGCCAACCTCAACCTGTCCAACTCCATGACCTCGCTGGCCACCTCGCAGCACTCGCCAGGTGACCCCGGTGACCTCCGGCTTCCCGTCGGCGACCACGTGATTCTGTCATTGTCCAAAAACACCTTCGAAATTCCTAAATCTTGTACTTTTACTTTTTAATAGTTTATATTGTTTTTATTTTTCTAAAATTATTAGCAAATAAATCTATTTTCCTACAATAAACTAATTATCTTTATAATGTATAATAATGAAGTTAAACCGGATCACTAATATCACCTGCGCCTGAACGCATCACGTTGTACCTGAATGAGCCGTTGGCTAGCGGTTAGCAGTTAGCGGTTAGCTGGTAACGTTACTAGCGCCTCCTCCTGTTTGTTTACAATGACATCACAATGTGCCTCCGTCCTCCAGGTGTGGACAAGGAGAACGTCCAGCTGTCCCCCAGCTCCGCCCTGACCAGCGGGGGACGGACTCGCCACGGCTCCGCCAGTCAGGTCCAGAAGCAGCGCAGCGCCGGCAGCTTCAAGAGGCCCAGCATCAAGAAGATCGTGTGACCTCCTTCCTGCCTCCGTCCCCCGTCCCCCCGGCCCGCCAGACCTCATGCTGCACCCCGTGTGTCCCCCCCTCCCTCGGTGCTTCCCCCCCTTTTCTGTTGAGGTTTTTTAAGCGCCGAGGAGAAAAAACTTGAATTTTTTTTGTGCTGCTTCAAGTACCTTATTTGGGACGGCGCAGGGGGCGGAGCTTGGAGTAAGGGTCACACGCACGTGGACCTATTGGAGGGGGGGGGAGGGGGGGCAAACAGAGACCGTGCGACCCCCTCAGCCGCCTCCTCTGGACCAAATGGAGCCGCGTGGGGGGCTGTTGATATTTGACATAGACGTGTATAACGAGTCCTTAGTGCGAACTAGACGTTTCTCCATGTGTGCCTTTGTCGGGGTTTTTCAATGTGTACAATTTGTAAAGTTCAGAAGACAAAGAACACAGGTACTAATGTGGAGGCGGAGCCTGAGCCTCTAACAATCATCCATATGCCCTGTTGCCTGAGAGTATTTATCCTGTACAAAACCCTCCATCCCAAACAACAACAACGACGTCCAATAACAACCTCCGATGGGGCAGAACACAAGGGGGGGGGGGCAGGGGGGTGAAAAGCTCCGGGCTTCTTTCCTCTTGTTATTCTTTTGTCTCGCTGTAAAATGTTCTCCTTGTTTTCTTCCATCAGCAGCATTTCTTCTGTTTGTTTGTTTGTTTACACGTTGACAAAGTGGGGCAATAATCCTCGACTCAAGCGAGACGCCTCCGCCTGGGGGGGGCGGAGTGCTGCGGCCCGTCTCGCCATCCGAGGACGCTGGCTCGTGGTCTTCGCGGGGGGGGGGCGGAGCCCCGGCTTGTTTGAGGTTTCTCACATTCGTGGAACCGAATCGTCTCGCTGCGTTTCAGCCGTTCGGACGGGTCGGACGCTCCGATCCACCCGACAGACCAATCGGTTCCATCCGCGTCAGGGACCATCTGATTGGTCCGTGGGGCGGGTTCAGAGGTCGCGGTGAGGCGGTGATGCTTTGGTCCACCGATTGAACCGTTTATTTAGAAGACGCTAATATCCATCTTACCACGGACAGGAAGTCTGTGTCGAGGCCGGCGAGCCCGCCTTCGGACTGATCTGATTGGCCGCCCGGGCTGTGACCTCGACTTGGTTTGACTTTTCATGGGGGTCCGAGTCTCGGGAAACGCCGGCGCTGCTTCACGTGTAAATAGTCCAGAGGCGAGCGCGTGATGTTAAAGTCACGTGATCTCACTCGGGAGGCGGGGGTCGCGTGGGGGTCGCGCGGCGCTGAAAGTCCAGGTTGGGTCAGAACTTTTGCCGAAGACGTTAAAGCTCTTTTCTTTCCTTTTTTACTGAATCCATCGCCCCCCATCGAGTCTGTCCTGTAACCCGATCACCTGATCACGATCCCGCGTGTGATTGGACGGATTCCGGATTATTACCCAGAAGCTCTTGAACGAGTGGTTGACTTGCACTAATTTAAAACACGGGTTCGTAGAGAAGAACCCTCGATGTGGCATGTTTTATTTGATGTTATGCAAAATCTGATGTCTGTAGAGTAATAGTCCCAGTTTTGTTTTATTGCAGTATGTGTGATGATTGTAAATACTTTGTGTACAATTTGAGATGGTATATTTACTACACTGTACATACATGTGATATTGTATCATTTTGTTTTTGTAAAGCAGTTAGTTCCTGTATAATAATATACAAACTGAACTATTCCAGTGTTAGTAATAAAATGTTTTGCTCTCCAGTGTGTGAACCTGCGTGATGACGCAACGCGCAGCCGCGATTTCACTCAAAGCCTTTGACAGAAGAAGAAGAAGAAGAAGAAGAAGCGTCCGTTCCTCCTCCTCCTTCTAACCAGGTGCTTCCAGCCGGTTTGCTGTGAACCACAAACAAAGCTGTCCTGTTCTCGTTAATGCTGATGTTGCCGTGTGTGTGCACATCTGGATGAAGTGTCTGTGGCGATGCAGATGTGATCCTGATCGCTTGCGATGTCTCAATCAGGACGGAACATTTATTCCACCTGTATAACATTGAAATGGTGCAACATCTTCCAGCGGGACGACCCGCGTAGAGGTCACGTAGAGGTCACGTAGAGGTCGGCCACCACCACACACGCGCTTTAATGAAGCTTTTTATTACATTCTCATCCTGATGAAATCAAACACAACAAACATCAGTGGTGAGACTGGGGAGGGGGGGTCGTCTTCATCATCATCTTCCTCCTCTACGCTTTCCTCTGAGGCATCGCGGCAAAGAGCAGCCAGTACAGGGAGTAGCAGGTCCCTGTGGGGAAAACAAGCGCACACTGATGAAGCAGCAGGACAATGGGGGGGGGTTTCACTTCCACATAACCCCAAAATACTGTTTCAGATCCCCCCCCCCCCCCCCCCCGGGAGTGTGTAAATATTTAAAGTACAGCTCCTCTCAGTTCTGCATTTTTGACATTCTTCATTCCTTTCCTTGCCTCCTTTCCTTGCGTTCCTACCGCCCAAGGTGAGGAAGTGAGAAAGTCTTTTTAAAATAACTTAAATGTGTCCTAGGACCTCCGCCGAGGAGACACCTGTGCTTCCTAGCTCCTTTCCTTAAGACGTACGCAGAGGTCTCCGGGTCACCGGAGGGAGGAGGCGAGGAAGCAGGAAATGGAGTGAGCGTTAGCGCTGACCTTTGACCTCCTGTAACCTGATGGTGGTGATCTTTGTTTTCATGGCTGAACATTTAATGATAGAATTCGTGTGGTGGCTCCTGAAGGTCGCGCCCACGTTACCTCCCAAGGTCAGCGCCATGGTGGCCCGGTACAGAACCACGTCCGCAGTCCCCCCCTTGATGTGGACCGGCAGCCCGTTGTCCTCCTGGGGGACACATTCAAAGTATTAAGACGGAAACAGTAATTCTTTGGTTGGTTCGTCGGAGGCCGACGCGTCGGCTCCTCTTCAAAGAACCGGAGGAGAACGTTTGTTGGCTTTGTGCCTTTTTGTGCGTTGAGTGTCTCGTCGGCCGGAGTGTGGTCTCCTGTCCCCGACGTCTAACCGGCTACCTGGAAGAGCTTCTGGGCCTCGGGGACTTTGTTCCTCAGCTGCCTGGCGGAGCTTCCGAAGGCTCGCTGGGCCAGAACTTGAACTTTCTGGAAACAAACAAAGTTTATTTTGGATTTGATCTCCAGCAGAGAAACAACTGCAGATTGTTCCCGTTAAGATTTCTTCCCATCAAAGACTTGTTGCGCAACATGAAACTTCTTTCATGACTTAATTACTGTTTCTTCTTTAAACATGTTTTATTCTTTACAACATTTCAAACACGTGAGATCATCATCACTTTACTTTGTGTAGCTATTTTCCACATATTTTTTTCCACATCACTTCAGAGGAAAGAGGAAGCGGTGATGCTCTCTGTTCTGAGGCTGTGTTTCATTAGACTCTTTAAATATATAACATGTGGCCTGAATACATTACAGGTCATTTAGCAGACGCTTTCATCCAAAGCGACTTACATTACACTTTAAACCCATGACTTTTTCACATTTTTGCCCAGGGAGCAACTAGGGGTTAGGTGTCTTGCTCAGGGACACTTCGACATGGAACATGGGGCAGCCTGGAATCAAACCACCAACCTTGTGTTTCTATAACCCCTGCGCCGCCACGACGACTCCTGATGTGTAATAAATCACTAATGTGTCATTTTCTCACGTCACGCCACAGTTTTGTGATGAAAACACAAAAAAATCTTTTATTTTATTAAAGTTTTCATTCTATTTTTTATGAAGATATTATTATTATTTTCTGCTAATTCTATGAGGGAAAACCCAGCGTGGGTCAAAACCTTTACTTTGATAGGGCCTGAACTCGTGGGCTGAACTAGAACTGCATCCTGTGGGAAATAAACCCAAAGGCTTCCCTTTGTTTGTGCGTTTGACTTACAAGGAATAAGAAACTCTTCAGAATGAAGAGTCTTTTATTTCAAATATCTTTTATTTTGAAATGAAACCGTTAGCCGTCCGCTAAGGTCATGTTGTGTTGCTGTGGGCAAAACCGCCAGACTCCGGCCAATCACGGCCTCCGAACCCGACACTCCGTACGCAGGGAGAGAGAGAGAGCGTGTTAAAGGTCACCGGCCTTCTTGAGTCAGGTGGTGTCCGACGGACCAACGAGAGGCCAAAGAGTCAAACGACAGCTGACCTTCAGCCGTCAGCCGAAAACACAAAACATTTACACAACGTGAGTCTCTGTGTGCAGGACCTCGTGGTGTCGCTCACACGCGTGTCCCAGCGGCTTGCGTGTTCACACGCAAGGTTGTATGTTCAACTCGCACACGCAGCAATAAAACACAACTCCTGCGAAAGTGCCGAGGTCGAAGGTCATGTGACCTCCGGCCGAGGGAAGGAGAGAGAGGAGAAAGTCATATTTACCAGCAGGGGATTCATTCTGTGGCCGAGTGTGTCGAGCTGCGCTGCCTCGCTTCACGCTGACAAGGACACACACACACACACACACACACACACACACACACACACACACACGGTATCAGTGTCAAACTACGATCCCCCGTAGAGGCCAAAATGTGTGCGCTGCACAACAGGGAACGCACACAGTGATTATTATTATGAATATTAGAAGAAACACAATGTTGTTGCCGTTGTGTAACCGCAGGGAGCCTGAAGCTGTTTGTGTGTCTACAGAGAACTTTAAAATGAAACGTGTGGAAGTTCAGCGCTTGTGGTGTGGGACACGTGTCGGTGGTCGGGTCATGTGGTCCTTCAGGTGTCTCGCAGAGACCACTTCCTCTAAACAGACACCTGAGGTTCACTTCCTGTTTGCGTGCTTCCTGCAGAGAAGCTGCAGCAGGAGGTCAGAGCAGCAGCAGCAGCTCTCTGGTAAGTTCTCCGCCGTCTTCATCATTTCTCCTCTGCTCCGATTTAAACGTTGGAGACATTTTGTGTCCAGATGTTCACAGAGAAAAAGACTAATGTGTGTGTTGTAACTTTGACTCTGGTCTTCAAAGTGTTCCGTGATGAACAACATCCGTCGCTCTTCAGAGTGAAAAGAATCACTTCACCCGTTACATCTGGTTTCAATCTGAAGCCGCAGAGACACTCAGAAGACCTGTCTGTCCACCCGTCTGTCCACTTGTCTGTCTGAGACACTCAGAAGACCTGTCTGTCCACTTGTCTGTCCACCCGTCTCTCTGAGAGTCTCAGAAGACCCGTCTGTCCAACCGTCTGTCCACCTGTCTGTCTGAGAGACTCAGAAGACCTGTCTGTCCACCCGTCTGTCCACCCGTCTGTCCACCCGTCTGTCTGAGAGACTCAGAAGACCTGCAGCTTTCTGGGAGTTTGTTCCAGATGTGAATCTGCAAAACTGAAGCTGGTCTGCAGGTTTGGTCCTGACTATGGGGACAGGAAGGAGTCCCAGAGGACCTGGGGGGTCTGGGTGGTTCGTCAGGCAGCAGCAGGTCTGACTTGTATTTTGTTCCGAAACCATTCAGAGCTTTTTAAACCAACTGCAGGGTTTTAAAGTCAGTTCTTTGTTGGACAGTTTAGAGACCTCAGAACTGGAGGGATGTGGTCCAAACTCCTGGACTTAGTGGGGACTCGAGCTGCAGATCTCTGATTGACTGACTTTTTACAGAGACTGTGAACACACCGTGACAATATTCCAGTCAATTCATGGACGTTCTTATAGAATCCGGTTGAGACGTCTGATTGTCTTCATATGGCCGTTGAGCTTGAGGTCTGAATCCGTTCCTGGATTTCTGGCCTTGTTTGTGGTTTTTAACGTCAGTGATTGAAGCTACTAATGTTTCATCTTTGGTTCAGTGAAGACCACTCTGGGACATCCAGTTATGTATTTGTCCAATGTCTTTACCAAACACCCTGGTCCCCTGGTGATAACGTTAAGGAGATCTGTGTGTCAGATTTGTACTGGTTTCTTTCCATAATCTGAGCTAGTGGACCTGTTGAGCAGGAGAGGCCCCAGAATGGAACCTTGGGGAACACCTCAGCTACAGAGTCAACGTATTCTACATTAAACGTTGTGTTTAATTGATGTTTATGTTCTGATCAGTGCACCTGGACGGAGATGTGGCGCACGGCGCTGCCCCTGCTGGTCGGATTGAGTCCTGCAGTTGTGTTTCTGCTGCAGCTTCCGGACTACACCGCCACGCAGGAAGGACCCTGGCAGGACTTCAAACATGGCCGCCAAGGCCTCGACTCTCCGGGCAAAAAGCCTTTCTGCTCCTGGAAGTGTCTGCTGTTCACCTTGCAGTGGCCCGGAGCCTTCTGTCAGGTCGGCTCCATCACCACCACCAAGGGCCAAATCGTTTACCGATCAATACGTGGGGCTGCCGGTGTCTTCATGGTGTCTTCATGGTGGTCTCATGATGTTCTTAATGGAGGTCTCATGTTTTCTGTCTCGTCCTGCAGTCTTTGGACAAAGAGACTCTCTGCAAGATTCCTCCGAGTATCAACAACTGGACGATCCACGGTCTTTGGTGAGAGCGTCTTCACCTTATAACGTAACAATCATTACAAGTAGCATTATCGGTACTATTGTTCATTAAATCATTACTACTAGTAACATTATTACGATGATTGTTATTTAAATTATACCGTTAACCTCACACGCACCCTGCAGGCCTCAGAAGGTGGGGCGCTGCTGTAGCTGCTGGCCCATGTTTCAGTCCGACGTTCAGGTGAGTCCCGGTCCGCTTCAGCTCACCTGATTTACCTGAGACCTGGTTCAGTAGCAGACCTGAGACCTGATTCAGTAGTGCACCTGAGACCTGATTCAGTAGTGCACCTGAGACCTGATTCAGTAGCGGACCTGAGACCTGATTCAGTAGTGCACCTGAGACCTGGTTCAGTAGCGGACCTGAGACCTGGTTCAGTAGCGCACCTGAGACCTGATTCAGTAGCGAGCCTGAGACCTGATTCAGTAGCGAGCCTGAGACCTGATTCAGTAGTGCACCGGAGACCTGATTCAGTAGTGGACCTGAGACCTGGTTCAGTAGTGCACATGAGACCTGATTCAGTAGCGGACTGAGACCTGATTCAGTAGTGCACACGAGACCTGATTCAGTAGCGGACCTGAGACCTGATTCAGTAGCGGACCTGAGACCTGATTCATTAGTGGACCTGAGACCTGATTCAGTAGTGCACCTGAGACCTGGTTCAGTAGCGGACCTGAGACCTGGTTCAGTAGCGGACCTGAGACCTGATTCAGTAGCGCACCTGAGACCTGATTCAGTAGTGGACCTGAGACCTGGTTCAGTAGTGCACATGAGACCTGATTCAGTAGCGGACTGAGACCTGATTCAGTAGTGCACACGAGACCTGATTCAGTAGCGGACCTGAGACCTGATTCAGTAGCGGACCTGAGACCTGATTCAGTAGTGCACCTGAGACCTGGTTCAGTAGCGGACCTGAGACCTGGTTCAGTAGCGGACCTGAGACCTGATTCAGTAGCGCACCTGAGACCTGATTCAGTAGTGGACCTGAGACCTGGTTCAGTAGTGCACATGAGACCTGATTCAGTAGCGGACTGAGACCTGATTCAGTAGTGCACACGAGACCTGATTCAGTAGCGGACCTGAGACCTGATTCAGTAGCGGACCTGAGACCTGATTCAGTAGTGCACCTGAGACCTGATTCAGTAGCGGACCTGAGACCTGATTCAGTAGTGCACCTGAGACCTGATTCAGTAGCGGACCTGAGACCTGATTCAGTAGCGGACTGAGACCTGATGAGGTTTCTGTGTTCCAGGAGCTGGACCCTGAGCTGAATCAACACTGGCCGTCGCTGCTAAAGACTCAACCCAGCTTCCACTTCTGGTACTGATCCCCGAGCGATGGACACTAGTATTAGTACATACTACTCGTACATAGTACTTTGTATTATCGGTATCAGCTCCAAGTATATTTACTCAAGAACTCTTCTAAAGAACAAGCTTAAGTTGCTTTAGTTAAGTATTCTTTGCTACTTTATACGTATAGTCTACTACATCTCAGAGGTACTTATTGTACTTTTTACTTGTACTGATTACAGGTTTTGAATGCAGGACTTACTAAGTTGTGTGATATCGGTCATTTTACAGATGATTACTAGAGAAAATAATAGATTTGTGACGGTCAGACTACATGTGATTGTGTGTTTGTTGTGTGACAGGAAACAGGAGTGGGAGAAACACGGAGTGTGTGCGGCGTGTGTGGAAGGAATGAACTCACCACTCAGATACTTTCAGATCAGCCTCAAGCTACGAGGACAGTTTGACATCCAGAGGTACACACACACACACACACACACACACACACACACACACACACACACACACATTCATGTCCTGCGTGTCTCTTCAGGCTTCTGCAGGAAGCTGGAATCAATCCGTCCTGTGAGCGTCCTTATAAGGTAACGACAATATGATTAGACAATGATTGTGTGTCCATCAAATATTACACAATGGATTTTTACATGTTTTGGCAACATACTATACTATGACTGATGATACTACACAAACTAGAATATATATTTTCATTCAATAATGTGAATATTTTATTTTTTTTATTTTTATCATATGACTTCTTTACAGTATTAGTATTAGTACTAGTATTACTTTTTAAAAACATTTTTCAACATATTGTAATGTGACATTATTTGTATCTCATTTTTTTAACAAAAAGTGTCCAAAAAGTTTAAAAGTAAAAAGTCATTGTACAGCACACCTGTCTGTGCGTGTCCCCTGTCTGTGTCTTCTATCTGTCTGTGTCCCGTCTGTCTGTGTCCCCTGTGCATGTCCTCTGTCTGTCTGTGTCCCCTGTGCATGTCCTCTGTCTGTCTGTGTCCCCTGTGCATGTCCTCTGTCTGTGTGCTCATCCCTCGTGCATTTGCTGCCTCTTTGCAGCTGGAGGAGGTTCATCCGGTTTTGGCTCCACATCTGGGAGACAAACATGAGGTCCAGTGTGTCACAGGCGACCAGGTGAGGCCTCGTCCCTCTGGTCCTCAGCGCATTGACAGAAACCATTTCAACCGCATTCACGTTCACGAAGGGACACATAATCCGTCATCACACGTATTCAATGTCACCTGCTCATCTTCCGTAAGAGGACGATTCACTGTTGGAGGGCGAGAACAGAAATGTGAAACAATATCGAGCAGAATAAGAGGAAGAGAAGTAGCCAGATGTGTGGAGTCTGTTGTTCAGTGGAAGGGGGACGTGAGACAGAAGGACAGACACGATATCCATCTATCCTATATACAAACAGTATATCGGACTCATTTCCATTATGGCTGCGTGTCGGATATCCTCTCACACAGACTCCTCCCCCTGCAGGGCAGAGAGGTGTGGTTCCAGGTGAAGATCCCGATCTCTCGCAACCTGACCGTCGGATGCGGTCACCGCGGCGACGGGGACCCGGAGGCCCGGGACTCCTTCCAGGGGCACCCCTGCCCCCCCCAGGTCCCGTTCTACTACCTGCCCATCGACCACCAGGACCCGCGGCGGCCCTGCGGCTGACGCCCATTGGTGCAGCTCGTCACGTGACCAATAAACACAATCCAAGGCTTCCCGTGTTTGTCTTTCACTGACTCACAGTTTATTGACGTGTTACACTTTCATCAAACCACCGAGAACAACCGAACATTCAGAGAGCACTTAAAAACAGAGCCGGACGCCGGAGGACGAAGCTAAGGGAGCGTTAAGAAAAAGAAAGGGGAGGGTGGAGCTGTGTGGGCGGGGCTTAGCTCTATGGAGGAATAAAAACTACATCCCCCAACATGTCCGCCTCCCACAGCGCAGCAGTATTGGGACAGTCTCTGGTGAGTAGCCCCCCCCCCTCAGTGCTCCAGGCGTCCCAGGAACCTCAGGTTGAGGATCTTCAGCTGGTCGTCCAGCTCCATGCGGACGATGCCGTCGTCCCCGTCGATGCTCAGCAGGATGCCCGTCGCCTCGCGGTCCTCCCCCAGGATCACTTTCACCTGGAAACCACGGCAACGGTCACCAGCTGTGATCTGACCCGTCTGCACCAATCACAGAACTTCCCCCCCGATTCATTCTATTTGTAAACACAAACACTGTATTTTTATGCATTTAGAATAACGTCCTGTGTGTCGTATATTCAGACAGTATTTTCTGTACTAGCGACGTCATGCAGGGCGATATTCCCGTACTCTGGGAAGTCAGTTACTTTTCTGGGAAAAACATCAGAAATACCCCAAAAGATTAAATAGCAATAAAAGAACACGACATTGACCATCGCCATGTGCGACCTCTGACCTTGTTGTTCTTGGTGGGCGTGATGGGCTCCAGGTGGTCGCTGCTGATGCTGACCACCTTCTCCGACTCCTGCATGAAGACGGAGCACATCCCTCCCTGGGGGGGGGACACAGGGACAAAGTCTTCAGCTATGAACACAAAGCTCTTCTCACGGGACGCACTAGTGGCCGTGAGAATTATTCCCGTCTTCTTGTGTGAGGCTTGAAATAATTTAATGGAGGAATTTATGCTTTCATGAAAAAAAAAAAACTTCACACGGGATCTTTAGCAGACAGAACCATTAATCTCCACTGAACTCGCTCCAGAACTAACAAGTGGGGCCCTGAATGACGGCTTCCAGATGCTCAGACAAAGAGCCTCATCCAGCTTGGAGTCTTTCCACCTCCCACAGAGCAACAAGGGAGAAACCAGCCGTTTGCATCAGACCCGTCGTCTAATCACGTGTGAGTTGAGATGCGAGTTGGCCGTTCATCAACGGTTCGCCTCGGCTCTGCTCACAGGAAGCTAGTTTGGAGCAGATGTAATCAGACACGGGCTCACATTCACACAGAACAGATGCTTTTACTCTGATAAAGCTCAGGCTCGTCTCCTCAAAAGCCCCAAATCACACCACAAATACAAGACTCGCACGACACATGAGGAGTTTCTACGTGTGGTCAGTAGACGGAGTAAAGTTCTGCTGTGGGTGAACTTTACCGCTGTAAAAGCTGACGTTGCTCTTCAGCAGGCGGCAGAATTTACTGTCACACGTCACGAGCTACTGGTCTCATTCTCGTCAGTCATTGCTGCATAATAAGCCACAAGCTGAACTGCATGCTGGGTAAAGCTCACAACATGAGGTTACTCTGTTGCTACATGGAAACACGGAAACAAGAGGAACAAGGAGACCAGAGAGGCTCCGACACACCAGCCGAGTCTGTTCGGAGGGTCAGACACAAGTTACACAAAACCATTCATCGCAAAGTCAGCAGCCACAACACGCTAACTAGCCAACGAGCTAACACGCTAACTAGCCAACGAGCTAACTCGCCGGCCAGATGTGAGCGCATTGGCCAGCGGGCGGCGAACAGCTTTTCGGAGTCAATGAATCAACGTGACACGCAGCGGACAGCGTCCTGCTGGGGGGGGGGGATTAGCAGAGCGACGCCTCCTGTGACCTCAGAACTTAAATCACTGTTTTTCTGAATGGACTCTGGTGGACACCCCCTAAACCCCCCCCCCCCCGATTGCCAAGACAACTCCTGCGTTTACCGTGACGCTCCTGATGGCCCCGGTCTGCCCCATCAGGTCCATGAAGGAGTCCTTCACCCGGACCAGGATGTCGGGGGTCACCCAGTCGCTGCCTCCCTGCTCGATGTTGGAGCCGGGGGTGTGGGGGTTGTAGCCCCCGGGGGAGGGCGCTCCGGGCGTCATGGGGCTGTAGCCCACCGGGCTGGGACTGGGACTAGCCTGGTAGGCCATGGGGGAGGGCGTCGGGTGGTAGCTGGCCGGGGAGTGCGTGTTCTGGTAGCCGACTGGCGAGGGCGCCACCTGGTGGTAGCTCTGAGGACTGGGACTGGGCTGGTAGGAGCCCTGAGGGGAGGGGGCGGCGTAGGGAGAATACTGCTCTGTGTTGTACCTACACACACACACACACACAGAAACACACAACGTTACTGCAGTTCTAATAAAGTGTGTTTAATCATTACGGAGGAATAACGGTTTATTTTCTGTATATAGAAATACTTTGTTCATCATTATGTTTGAAGTACTCACATAGCCGGCGTGCCGGGCGTCTGGGGGTTGTACTGGGGGTTGACCTGAGGAGAGGGGACTTCTGGGTAACCGGGGGTCTGCGGGTTGGGGGTCCCGCCGTAGCCCTGAGGGGACGGAGACGGCTCGTCATCGTAGCCGAAGTCGTACTCCTCCTCGTTCCTGAGGAAGAACAGAGAGCATTAAGGCCGTGTGTGTGTGTGTGTGTGTCTGTGTCTGTGTGTGTGTGTAGGTGTGTGTGTGTGTGTGTAGGTGTGTGTAGGTGTGTGTGTGTGTGTAGGTGTGTGTGTAGGTGTGTGTGTAGGTGTGTTACCTGGAAGGAGTGTTGGGGTTACTGGGGTCCCAGGCTCCGCTCTGACCCGGCGTCCTGCTCCCATCATGCAACGGGGTCTGAGAGCCGTAGTGAGGCGTCCGGCTTCCCGCTGAGAGAAATTAAACACATTATTGATCAAATAACATGAATATATGAAAATAAAAGACGTGTGTGACGCTCTTTCATTTGTCAAACTCTTGTATGTATAAAACCTAAAAACCATCACATTGATGATATTGTTATTTAGCTGCAGATTATGTCCTTGGTAATTCAATAAAGCTCCTATTGATGATGTAACAACAGGTTGAACCGCCCCTGGATGCAGGGGTCACTCTACACATATTGTATTAGCTCGTCATTCATAGTGACATTATAAAGTTTCACATCGGCGCTGAACCCAAGTCCCCCGACGAAGGAAAACACTCCCCCTGCCGTGAAGGGTGAGGAAAACACGATGAACCCTGGGAGGGAGAGAGGGGGGGGGAGCGTCTCACCCTCGTGTATCGGGGTCTGGGAGCCGTACATGGGGGTCCGGGAGCCCGTGCCGTACATGGGCGTCTGCGAGCCGTACATGGGCGTACGGCCGTGGGTGGAGGTCATCCCGCTGTGCCGCTTAGCGCCCCTGGGGGAGGAGGGAGAGAGGGGGGAGGATGGGGGGCGGACAGAGATTAATTAGAGGGTTTTAAACTTGGTGAGGCGTTTTTTTGGCAGAGGGGACGGCGTATCGTCCAGAGAAGAAAGGGGAGGAGCCAACATGTGTCGTTGTGTAAAACGCCTCCAAGCCACTGAAGAGAAGAAGGGCCGCTGTCAATCAGCGTGTAGCCCCGCCCTAAAGGAGGGACTTGTAGAACGTATATTTGAGGACGTGATCGATAGAAAGCACGTACATGGTAGTTAGGCGCTGACGGTCCACGGAGATGGTCTGACAGGTGGAGTGCAGTTCCACTCGGGCCGTGGACTCCGTGGCGTCCTTCACCACACCGATGTATCCTGGGAAATGTAGTCCAGGTCAGCGTCGTTTTAAGAGTCTGACAGCAGTCGAGTCGGGCTTCGTCTCACCTTTGTAGGGACCCTGGGAGATACGGACCGTCTGACCAATCAGCTCGTTGTCTCTCCGTCCTCTGCCCCGCCCCATCCCCCCGCCTCCCCCTCCTCCTGCACCTCCTCCGCCACCTCCTCCTCCTCCCCCCCTCTGTGGGGAGCCTACAGGACGACAAAAACATTGTTCTTACTGACTCATCTCTACAGGGTTTAATGAAAGATGACTTTTTTTAACAGGTCATCCTCATTACATCGTCATCTCTTCATCACTTCCATCCCTTTATCACATGAAATCACAGCTAAGCGTTTAATTCGGCTTCACAGAGCTGTAGTGCACGTCAACGTGTCTTATTTCAATCTGAACGTCATGATGATGTCGTGCACTCAGACAACATGGCGTTTAGTGTCTGAAAAACTTCTACACAAGTGCAGAAACAAATAAATGGCTGTTGATGGAGTTGATAACGGTTTCCATGGAGACAAGCCCAGCACATCTGGCAATATGCAGCAGAACATTTGGAATTTTTTAACGTCCAGGGAATTAAGCTCAAAATACATGTGGACTGCGTCAGAGTTTACGAGATTCAAAATAGAGCCCAAATCCGTCCTGTGAGACCCGGTTTACGAGTGCAGTTCTGATGCCGCTGCGACGACTCACTTCCTCCTCCGTGGTGCATCGGGCTGCTGATCCGAGGGCTCATTGGGGCGAATCCTCCCACCGTGAAGTTGGTGACGTCTCTGGGCTGAAGAGACAAAGTCAGTCAGGTCACCACTTCCTTCTCCGAGAGAAGCGAACGAATATCAACCTCAAAACTAATGGTTGCAAATGCTGCTTCAAAGCGGTCGATGCACGCGAGCACGCGGGAGGCCGTCGCACGAGCGCGTCCCTGCGTTTCTCTGAAAAGCAGGTTTAACATTCCCACTGTAGCCACAGACACAGGAGCAATGCTGGGGTCAGGTGTCTTGCCCAAGGACACATGGACATGCGGGTTAGCCGGACACCCAGTCGCTCCTCTAGCGGTTACAAGAACTTGTTTGAGGGTTCCCCGTCTCACAGCGCCGTCTCCATGACGACCACACAGCCTCGTGCCAGACGGACACACGTGGACAGGCACCACATCCACACGCGCCAGCTAGCATGACGCTAGCTAGCATTGCATTAGCAATATTTTATTATTTCCTCCATCATAGAGAAACTATGATGTCATGATTGGTTCCGCTGACACCAGCAGTCATGTGACCATAGATCAGAGGAACCCAGTAGACAGCGAGGAGAGGACGTTAGCATAAACATGTCCCGATTGGTTAAACTTCAAGTGGGCGCGGCCCCTCCCACTGACCTTCGAGCCCCCGGCCAGCACCAGGTGTCGGGTCTTGCAGACGAACATGCCTCCGTTCTCCACCAGCTTCTTGCAGTGGAGGAAGGCGAAGCCTCGGAAGAGGTGACGGATCTCGCCTTCGCGGCCCTGCGAGGGGGAAGCATTTTCTGTTAAACACGTGCTGCTGGGGGGGTGGAGCCTGAACACCACACGCATGTGCGTGTAGATGTGGCTTCTTATACTGATTATCACAATGAGATGCATCAAATAATAATAATCCCAAAAGCCCCAAATCCAAAAAACAACGCTCAAAGAACGCTAGTTTGACCTTCTGATCCCCAAACCAGCCCAACGAGAGCAGCAAATCAGAGCTATACAAACGCCTCCTTATGACACCGGACGTGTTCTCGTTCTCTTTACTTCTCATCCGGGTTGCGTTTCCACAGAGGAGCAGGACTTTTACTTTGAAAGGGATACATGCGTTGATATTCTACAGGCTGCGGCGTCGCTCTCTGCAGGCTGAGCTCTGCGGTCCTCACCGAGTGCGGCCCGTCGATGACCTTCACGATGTCCTTCACGTGGATGTTGTTCTGCTCAGAGTCCAGCGCCACGGCGAAGCGGTTGTCCTTCCTGCGGTTCACTGCCTGGTGTCTCACCGTCATCACCTTCCCGTGCATGTTGAGCACCTGAGGGGCACCGCACACAAACACACGCGTTTGCACACCGCCCTTCACCTCTGTAGGGGGGGGGGGTCCCGTTGCCTCCGCTCTCACCTGAAACGTCTCCCTCTCCAGGCGCACGATGACGCCCACGGTCTGCGGGTCCAGCTGAACCAGCTCGCCCCACTCGTGCTGCCCGCCGGCGTCCACGCCCGACGCCGTCTCCGAGCACAGCTGCAGGTCCCTGGGCAGGACCTTCAGCTGGGAGGGGGGGGGGGGGTCAAAGGTCAAAAGGGCTTTGACCTTTGACCTCTAACACAAGCACTGTAGCTAGGGCCGAGGTCAGCGGCACATGACTCCTGCTTCAGAGACATTTCAAATTTGTGGCCGACAGCGAATTCAGCATTCAGAATTATTTGAAGTAACAATGTCATCAGAGGAGTGGGCGTACAAAACGAACGTACCTCATGCATGGTGAGGTCGGAGAAGAGGATGACGAAGTTCTCCTCCACCCGGACGATGAGGCCGGTGTCGCCCTCGTACCGCCCGGCAATCACCTTCACGTGGTCGCCCATCCGGAAGTACTTCCTCAACTCGTGAGCGGGGAACTCCAGAGGGTCCTGAGCGGGGGGAGAAAACACGGATACGGCTTTTAGAGATGGTCACTAATGACGTCAATGAGGGTTCTCACAGGTAAGGAGCTGTGTGTGTGTGTGTGTGTGTGCATGTACCTTCAGGTCCTCGTGCTTGGGCATGATGGTGATCTTGTTGCCGTCCACACTGAGGATTTTTCCCTGCAGGTTGATCAACTCTCCCTCACAAACCTCCACGTTATCACCGGCCTGCAGGTTGTGTTCCCGCTCCTTACCTGCACGCACACAAACACCATAACGACGCGTTTTCACCTCTGGCTATTGCTGAAAAGAAAGGAACTCTGGGAAATATCATGAACCTAAATCCGGCCATGACTTTAACATTTTTGCTTTAAAAGGTGACAGGAAGTCACACACACACACACACACACACCTGACTCGGTGACCACCTCCAGGTCGATTCCTTCAGGCTGGTCCTCAAACTTCTCCAGCTCTGACAGCGTTGGCTTCACTCCGTCTGTGATCTGTCGGAGAAACCAAACCAAAGCTTCTTATTCGGTTCTTCAGACTAAGTCGCGTCTCGTCATCCCGAAGTAGGGCCGCCATTTCACATCACATCTCGATGCCTCTCGATGAGGCCGCCAAACTAATATCCAGGTGTCCACTTAGCTGCATTCTCTGCAGTGACCAGCAGGGGGCGACTCCTCTGGTCTGTGACCCCTCCATCCATCCATCCCGCCCTGCCTCCATCCATCATCCATCAATCCATCCCTCCATCATCATTCATCCATCCCTCCCTCCCTGCCTCCATCCATCCATCCCTCCCTCCCTGCCTCCATCCATCCCTCCCTGCCTCCATCCATCCATCCATTACATTACATTACATTACATTACGTGTCATTTAGCAGACGCTTTTATCCGAAGCGACTTACATTACACTTTAAACCCACGGCTTTTTTTTTCACATTTTTGCCCGGGGAGCAATTAGGGGTTAGGTGTCTTGCTCAGGGACACTTCGACATGGAACAAGGGGCAGCCTGGAATCGAACCACCAACCTTGTGCTTCCCAGCACACCTTCTCTAACCCCTGCGCCACGACGACCCCTCCCTCCCTGCCTCCATCCATCCATCCATCCCTCCCTCCCTGCCTCCATCCATCCCTCCCTGCCTCCATCCATCAATCCATCCCTCCCTGCCTCCATCCATCCCTGGCTCCCTCCATCCCTCCCTGCATGCATCCATCCCTCCCTGCCTCCACCCATCCATCCATCCCTCCCTGCCTCCATCCATCCATCATCCATCCATCCATCCCTGCCTGCCTCCATCCATCATCAATCCCTCCCTCCATCCCTCCCTGCCTCCATCCATCCCTGCCTCCCTGCATGCATCCATCCATCCCTCATCCATCCATCCCTCCCTCCCTGCCTCCATCCATCCCTGCCTGCCTCCCTCCATCCATCCCTGCCTCCACCCATCCATCCCTCCCTCCCTCCATCCATCCCTGCCTGCCTCCATCCACCCATCCCTCCCTCCCTGCCTCCACCCATCCCTCCCTCCCTGCCTCCATCCATCCATCCCTCCCTCCCTGCCTCCATCCATCCCTCCCTGCCTGCCTCCATCCATCCCTCCCTGCCTCCATCCATCATCCATCCATCCCTCCCTACCTCCATCCATCCCTGCCTCCACCCATCCATCCATCCCTCCCTCCCCCCCTGCCTCCATCCATCATCCATCCATCCATTCCTCCATCCCTCCCTGCCTCCATCCATCCCTGCCTCCATCCATCCTTCCTTCCCTCCCTGCCTCCATCCCTCCCTGCCTCCATCCCTCCCTGCCTGCCTCCATCCCTCCCTGCCTGCCTCCATCCATCATCCCTCCCTGCCTCCATCCATCATCCCTCCCTGCCTCCATCCATCCATCCCTCCCTCCCTGCCTCCATCCATCATCCCTCCCTGCCTCCATCCATCATCCCTCCCTGCCTCCATCCATTCCTCCCTCCCTCCATCCATCGCTTGATTACGCTTTTAATAAAAGCGTCCAAAGTAAGAAAGAACAGCTCATTGTGTCTCATGAGATGGAGGGACTCACCACAGCCGACATGGCGAAGCTCTTGAAGAGGAATCCTTTGCGGCTGTAGCGATTCCCCTCAAAGATCATGAAGTCTCCATCGTGGCTGACCTCCCCTCCCAGAGACCTGTCAATCAAACCGGCAGCCGTCAGTGACCGCTCAGCGCACCAGGTAGACGTCAAAAAGACTTCTTTCAAGAGTTAACAAGAAAAAACATGTTTGGGGGAAATGTAATCACATTATTGAGGTGAAACATTTGGTATTAAACTGTTCTGTAGTCAGTGTCACTGTGATCTGAAAATGTTTACCTGATCTTTTCAGCATCAAACAACCTCTGAGCCGGTCGCTTAAACTTCTTCCTCTTAGCAAACCAGTCTTTCTACAGGGAGAGAGAGGTTGACCATCAGCGCAGAGACTGAAGTAGGAGGTCAGAGTGTGTGTGTGTGTGTGTGTGTTCCTACCAGACTCATCTTGGCCTTGATGCGGTCCAGGTCAATACGCGGGATCATCTTCAGAGAAATGGTGTTCTGACTCGGCTCCACGTAGTCCACCTGTAGAGGTCATTACTAGATTCAATAATCACTATCGACTAAATAACCAATGGAGATTTTCCTGTTGACGCTTCTTTTTGGAGTTTTTCCTTAAAGCTGTATCGTCACTACACACTTCCTTTATGACGCGATGACATCATACATGACACGATGACATCATACACGACACGATGGCTTTTACCTGAGCGATGTCGTCCTTGTACAGGCCTCTCTTGAGCCGGACCCAGGACTTGGGCTTGAGGTTAGTGACCTCCTTGACGACCTTGAGGACGTCGGTCATCTCCTTGATGGGGACCATCTGCTGGTTCCAGAGGCCCATCCTCAGGTTACCGATGCCCTCGATGGCCGACTTCACGTGCGTCTGCTTGTACGACTCCACGTAGATGTAACCTTTGACGTGGTCCGGGGCCACCACCGACTTGATCTGCAGGGGCTGTGGAGCCACGGGGCAGGGGGGACATTGCATTACACCCCCTAATGTAGCATGTTACACCACCAGAGCAGTGCATTGTGGGCAAGTAGAGCGGATGAATGAAGCAGATTCTCACCGTGTCGGTGAACTGGTAGGCGATGAACTTCCTCATCAGGGAGATGGCCGTCGCCCTCTCCTCTCCGATCTAACGGGACAGGATATGATGAGGATATGATGATGAAGTGTGTGTGTGTGTGTGTGTGTGTCTCTCAGAGGAAACGCACCTTGCACTTGACTGTCCACAGGTTGGGATCCCTGATGACAAAAACAGGGAAACGTTAAAAACTGGGTGACGTCACGGGGGTTCTGGATGCTGGTTGGTGGTCGAGTGTTCAAACATACTTGACGCCGGGAAGGAGCTGCTGCTGGGTGATGTCATCAGAGAGCTCCTCGGATCCTCCGGAGTAACTGCACACCACAGAAGAAGAACAGGAGGTTAACGAAGGTTGATGCTTTGTAATAAAACACACTTTCTGTATTCAACAGAGCTGGTTTTCCCTCACTAATTATTTTTTTTCATCACAGATTCGCAAACAGATTACACTCAACATTTGTTGCAGATATTTCACAATAAAAGCATGGAGGGAAGGCAGAGTTTATGGAGGCTTTTATTGAGAAACATCTGCAGGAAGTTTCCTTGTTTATAATTACTTAACAAAACTAAAGTGTAAATGATGTTTGAATACCAAGTGCATTACACTAAATGCACATAGATTCTTGTAAAGGTTTTTTATGAGGATATTTGACTTTGGTATAACTTAAGGGCTTTAATCTCAACATTGTAGTTTTTTATTTGTAAATGTACAGCTTAAATCTCAGGAAAGGTGAAAGAACAAAAGATACTCACTGCTCCCCTCCGGAGGATTTGGCGTATTTCCTCATGTAATATTCCCCCAGTGCCTCCTCTCTGGAGTCTCTGTAAAACACACACACATTTACATTTATTAACCAGGTTCCGGTAAGACATTGAGAACCATTTAGGCAATAATTAATCAACTATCAATGAGAGTAATCGTATGAAAAAATCCTAGCGATGCCAATAATTGATCGTTTCCTCTTTCATAATATAATACAAAGTTTATGTGTCTGATGCCGTTTACATCCATGTTTCTGTCGGGCCACACAAAGACATCTTCTCATGATTAAAGATTTAAGGTCAAGAGAAAAGGCTGCAGTACCTCCACAGGTTCTGCAGCCTTCTGGATCCCGAGTTGTCTTCATCCATGACCACATGGTCAATGTTTGACACTGAGAGGGGGAGACCACGGGGTTAAAGTTCACCATCACAGGGGAGAATACGGACTGAATGTAGAGAAAAATGTGAATTACCTTCAGCCTCTTCTGCTTTGGACCGACCGGTGAGGGAGGAAGAGGAGGTAAGAGGAGGAGCAGAGGTAAAGATCAGGGGAATAAAGAAGGAGCAATGCAAGGAGAAGGTAACAACGGGGGGAGGGGGGGATGAAGAAGGGCGACGAGGAGGGAGGTAGTGAGAGGAGGAGGATGTAGAACGACCAAAAACAAAACAGGACAAGAAGAAAACCCAGACGAGTTACAGGCGAAGCAGCAGCCAAGAGAGGAAGAGGAGGAGGATGAAGAGGAGGGAAGCCAGAAAGACATTCATCATCAGTGCAGAACACAAAGCATGATGGGAGACAAAAAGAAACAGATTAATGGTGACTGTACGGCACAGAAACAACACGTGCCCAGTGAAGGGTCAAAGGTCAGACTACGGCAGAAACAAAACACCAACGTCTCAGGTTAGAAATACGCAAGTTTACTCATCTACACGTCAGTCCTTAGACAGAAACAGAGCCGGCATCCCCGGTAGTGTTAAACCAACAGGGACAAATGACTGGTTCCGTTAGGGGTCTTTGAACGCAGCGCACACCGGCCGGTGTTTTGTTTCTGCTGCGTTACCGTGGCAGCCATGTCTCGACCAGGTAGCAGCGTTGGGCACATTACATACATACAAGCCAGATGGATTCAGTTCCTCACATCTGGTTTCATCAGCTAATAAAACGTGAGCTGACATCTTTATAGTCATTTGAATTGAATTAACTTGGGTAGGAGTTCACCCTCGGTGCTTCCTGGCGTGGTGCTCACACATACAGCTGTGCCTTGATGCAGGGGGAGGGGGGGTGGGGGGGGTTAACACTTTATCAGATGGTTGATACCGATTATTCCATCTGCTGCAGATACAAATCGATGTTAAAACAAGGAGAGTATCTGGAGAAGCATTACCGTTAACTGAAGAGGACATGCGGGGCGAGAGAGGAGCACCGGTGAGACAGAGAGAGAGAGCGTTAAAGAGGCGGATTCAAACCCTCAACCCGAGCAGTTATAGAGGAGGCTTCTCCGGCCGGGTCAGACACAGCGTTTACATTTTCTGGTCTCAGTCAGGCACAATGAAGACCCCTGCAGGACATACCCCCGTCCCGTCTTCAATAGCTACGTCCCCTTCTCATCATCTACGCCCTGTCAGTCAGCGAGGTCCCGTCCTCATGGCCTTCATCACGCGTTGCCTGTTCTACGACATTTCATCGTCCTGGCGTCTACTTCCTGTATTCGTCTTTTACGTCTAGTCAACGCGTCCTACGCGCCGTCACTGTCCCCTCGCCGTGCTGTCGTCAACGCCTATTATGTTGTCGCCACCCTGTCTCCGTCTCCTCCGTTTATGATACTTGACATCAATCAATTTGTTGGCTTGTTGTGAACTTGAGACCATATTAAACACACACACATATTCAAATATGTAGAAATAGATATATAGAGAAAAACGAGGTGTGAAAGGGCTCCAAGAGCCTTTGAGAACAAACCACATCACGGAGAGAAAAGACATCTAAACGTCTGACTATAAACTAACAGGATTGTTCAAGTGAGAGAAGACAGTTAAACTTATTTTAGGACTCTTAGGACAATTAACAGCTGAACAATAAACCGTTAAAAAAAAGCTCTCTTGTTCCTCACCTTTCTCCAGAATGTCTTCAGCACCTTCCTCCCACTGATCTTCCTCATCCTCGTACTCGTCGTCCACATCTAGACAGAGAACACAGAAACCATTTAAAACAGTCGAGGTAAAACAAACAAAGTTGATCAGTTCAGTTTGTTTTTTTAGGGGGGAAAGGCGACATCGTGGTGGACTCGTACCGGCTTCGTCTAGGATGAACCCCCCGTGTCTCGGCTTCTTCCTGGGACGGTCGTCATCGTCCTCGTCCTCCTCCTCGTCGTACTCCTCCTCATCCTCCAGGTCCTCCCCCTCCTCCTCTGCTACCTTGTCGCTGCCCACGGGGCTCCCCGTCTCCTCCTGGTAGGGGGGCACCAGGCAGAAGGGCCAGAGGAGGAGGAAAGCATTTTAATCCAAAAGCACCGATACCAAAAGTCAGTGAATAATAATAAGAATAGTTACTTTAAAAATACTGCAAGGGTTACTTGTTTTGCTACAGCAGCACTTAAATATCACAGAATAACATTTTGAGATGTAAAAATGCACAATGTACACAAAAAACACAATAGTGCAGAATTACATGGACTAACCAAACAATCGTCCAAAGAACGTTGCAGTTGTGAGTAGATCGGCCAGAAGGAAGAATCAGTAAAACCGACAGTTGTATTTTTATAACTATCATATATTTTGTCCATACTGTCAATAAGTAGGGTTTTCTAGCTCATTTTGAACTTTTGACTCTTTTCATTGTGGATTTTTCATAAAACAAAGAATTAGAGAAAACATGAAGAAGCGACACCTTCACCGTGTTCTCTCATCCCAAACCTCCACAATATCAATTACAGGAACTCTGGGAAACAGCAGATGTTTTAGTTGAAACGACTTCCTCCAACCAAAAGGATTCAAAGTTCCTTTTGTGTCGATAACCGCATATTTAACCTGTCAGATACATAAGGTGGAGTAAAAGTAAAAGTACTATAAATGTGTACTTCACCTAGACGAGCTGAAGTACACTGTGTGATATCTACGTGCAGCATGTCCTCCCGCCCTGGAGGTCATCTTTTGGCAGCTTGTTCCACTTTGTGCCACATTAAATCACAACGTTAACCCCCAGAGACCCCTTCGTTCGGGTAGCATCACTTAGCTTAGCGGTTAGCATACCTCATTCACCTCCTCGGCCTCTCCGTCGCTGCTGCCCCCGCTCTGGTTGTCGGAGAAGTCACTGTCCTCGCTGTCAGACATCGTGGAGCTACGAGGTGGACAGCTAGCGGCGTGAATAAACAACATAAAAGTTTGAATTAAACGAAACGCAAACATGGCCGAGCGGCTAACGGGTAAGCTAGCAGCCCGGGAGCATCCAGTCACAACAATCAGAGGGGCCTAGCAAAGCATGCTAATGTAGTTAGCATGCTTTGAATCTCTAACACATTGAGGATCAAATATCAGCCGAGGAGCTCCACGGATACGACTTACCCGTTTTAGATCCCGGTTCTGATTTATTTTTTCTTAGTTGCCCAACAAAAGTAAATACCGGCTTATTTCGATAAGTCCGCTGCTCCTCGCGGCTTCTTGGAGAACCGCGAGATTTCCGTAAGCTGCGCGATCTCTCGCGGGTTTTGGGGGATGTCTTTGGATCAAAAGAGAAAGATGTCTCACTCTGACAGCATTTTAGAGAATTAAAGATCAGTAAAGGATACACGACCTAAAAGACCCACGGAGTGTTGACAATACTCTAACAAATAAAAGTACTCCAAGTACATTACAGAGTATAATCATCAAAATATATTTATGATACTACAAGCATACTTGTACAGAAGGTGTCTAATTATTGTATATATTAATCTGCGCTTGTAAAGAGGCGCTAATTTGAAATATTTCCTGCATGGTTTGGGAATCTCCCCGGGATCAATAAAGTGTAATCTTAAGTATAATTTAATTTGTTAACTGAACGTTTTTAAAGAGTCAGGTAGAACGTCATATTTCCTAGAGTGAAAGTAAACACAAGCAGTAAAGGGAGAGATATCTGAAGTAGAGTCCAACGATAAATGTACTTTATTTTCCAACATTGCAAATATTGCATGTTTACAGTCTTTCTTGTTTTAGCAGCAAACAAAAACGATGAAGTCCAAAAAGTGACTCCTCCTACACAGCTTAACATCTCTGTTACGTCGTGACGTCATTCCGTTCCAGCCCAGCCAATCACGCCCCTCCGCTCAAGGAGCGTCACGCAGCGCCGCTCGCCCCTTCCGCGGCTGTCTTCTTCCCCGTCCAGATACGCTTCCCTCCCGCCGGCCGCGGGACTCGAGCCGCCGACGATGAACAGCGTCGGGGAGGCCTGCACCGACCTCAAGCGGGACTACGACCAATGCTTCAACCGCTGGTTCGCGGAGAAGTTCCTGAAGGGCGACCGGAGCGGCGACCCGTGCGGCGAGACCTTCCGGAAGTACCAGCGGTGCGTGCAGAAGGCCATCCAGGAGAAGGACATCCCGATCGACGGGGTGGACTTCATGGGCCCCAACAAGGACAAGCCCGAGAGCTGACGATGGATCGCCGGAGGCGCGCGCGCCCCCCCCGAGCGGGGAAGCGTGAGCCCGCGAGGCCCACTGAGCACGCGCAGAGCCGCCGCTGACGCAAGCACCGCGCGCGCGCGTGAATTTAAAACACTGATGCCGGAACAGTTTGCTGTTATTAATCAGTTCTTTCATAGCCGCTGGATTTTTTTGGGATTGTTTAAGATCGGTCAGGAAATGAGTCTTATTCATTGTTCATTGATGAAGTCGGTTTCTTTGTTTGTACCACAAAGAGTATTTAGCATGAAATGACTCATTTGAAGACGTTGCTGTGTAGTTTTCCTTAATCTCTGACATTTTAGGAGCTAAAATAGTAACATGGTAACTGGAATAAAATGAGATCAATCAATAACACAAGCTGCTGCCTGCAGATGTTACTTGAGTCCCAAATGTATGACACTGATAATTGAAGTAATATTAATTTATGTAACTTTGACTGTCTTTAAGGTTTACCATTTGTGTGTTTTGTGGTGGAAATTTGTAGATTATGTCCTTGTGAGGAATCAAAACTATCTTAAACTCGTTTGTGCTTAAGTATTTATTACTAACTAACATATCGGAGAATAATTAAAAATACACAAGCCATCAGTACAGACAGACGTCCAGTGACTCAATTCAGCTGAAAAGGGACAAATGAAGATCTGACCGAGCTTCTTGGTGCGAGAGGAGCTTTAACCCACATCGTTGAGGTTGGTGTTGTCCTCAGAAGACACCCCTAAACAAAGGAACGTGAGCAGGAAACCTTTACACATATTTCACACCTTTATTGTATTTCCCCACGTAAAAAACATAAGATCTCAGCTCTGGGTAGATTTCGCTTTCAGACATTTGACATATGATTTAAAGTAAATGTCAGATATGTTTCATTTCATTTATGTTAAGATTGTGTCAAAAAATCGAACGGCAAAAAGGACGGAAACGTCACTGCTGGCATCGGTTATCAATAACTCATCTTTGCATTTAGTGGCTTAGAGGCCAAAAGTAAAGGTGTCTGGCTGAGGGGAGGACTCAAAGGAGTCAATAAACTCCGGAGGTCAAAGGTCAGGAGGCTTCAGGTGCTGTCCTCTGGGGGACATGGGGCGCTGTTGATCTTCTCAAGAGTCCCTTCAAGCTCTCTGAGGAACTCTTCTGCGTCTTTCTGCTGGAGCCGTTCACACTGACGGCACTCTGACGTGGTCTGTGGAACAACAAACCATATGAACATGTATCATCGTCACCCATCAACAGGTATTAACGGCAAACAGATGACAAAAGCACGGCCTAAAGCAGTGCTTCTCAACTGGTGGCAAAACCCGTTCTCTGGCTCCCCGTCTCTAAGCCAAGTGGGCTGTAGCTGCTTTTGCTTGTCGTGGCATCAATATGGGGACGGTGGTCCAAAGTTAAAGAGCTTTTGCTGCAGCAGGAATGAGGACGTTTTACTCTGTGTAGTTCTCAGTCGAATACTCTCGGGTCAGCCTCTCCATATCAGGCCCCCGTTCTCTCCCAACATCTGGTTCTCATAAACACGCAGAGATTCCCGTCAACACCTCAGTGGAAAAACTGCTCTCATGTAAACAAAGTGTCTTGGTCACGTTTAGAAGGAGACGGTAGTTTTTGATGGTGATATTTGACACAGACAGCGGCCTCCTGGAGGAAAGTCCTGTGTTCACCATTCAGGGGTTTTTACTACGTCACCAGACTTGCTCCGCATTCAGTCAGGTCCATAAATATTTGGACATTGACACATTGTTCATTATTTTGACTCTGTATACCACAACAGTGGAGTTGAAATGAAAAAATAATTTGAGGGTATTTACATCCAAATGTATTTTATTTTTATTTAACCTTTATTTAACCAGGTAAAAGTCCCACTGAGATTGAGATCTCATTTTCAGGGGCGACCTGGCCAAGAAGGCAGCAGCCATAAAATACATATACATGACATGAGAAAAAACCTCAATACAAATTAAGTTAAAAACTGAAATACAAAGAAAAAATGTTCAATAGATTTTTGTTGTCTGTCCATTTGGAGACGTCGGAAAACATTAAAACATACAAGTTGAGGCAATTTCTGTTCAGCCTGGAGATTGTTCCATGTTAATGGGGCGGCAAAACTGAACGCTTTTTCCCCCGATTCAGTCGGCACTCGTGGAATGTACAAGCAGTGAATGTCGCTGGACCTCAAAGCGTACCGGTTTTCTGCTCCGCGGAGGAGTGAACATAGATGAGACGGGACCATACCGAGCAGAGCCTTATAGATCAAGGACAACCAGTGAGTTTCTCTCAGAGTGCCCAGAGATGGCCACCCAGCAGACAGTGACATAAAGCTGACAGTGATGTGTGGGTGAACATATACAGTGTCCAGAGCTGCTAGGCTTTTGGACGAAGCACATATGCACAGCACATCTTGTTCGCTTCCAGGTCTCTGAAGCAGCTAAAAAGATCGCAGCCGACCCCTCTCACCCCGGACAAAACCTGTTTGTGCCCCTTCCATCTGGCAGGAGGCTGAGGTCCATCAGGACTACGACCTCCCGCCACACCAACAGTTTCTTCCCGTCGGGCTCATCAGCAGAGCCGGTCCCCCACTGCCTGACTATAACACTCCACCGGTCACTCCCCTTCACACTGCACACGTCACTTTAACTGCAATTCATCACTTGTCACTTTGTCTCTTGTCTGTTACTTGTTCGTTAGTGTACTTTATGCTTAATATTTTTCTTTTTAACTTTTTAATATTTAAAATTTGTTTAACTTTATTCCCTTGTTTTATACTAACCCATAGCCTTATTCTACTAACCCATTGCATTAGCATTTCATTCCACTTTATTTTATTACTTGTGCACTGTTGTCTTGTGTGTCTACTGTCGCGCACTAACCGCCAAGACAAATTCCTTGTATGTTTGACATATTTTGGCTAATAAATGTTTCCTGATTCCTGATTCCTGATCTCCGTAGTCAACTAACGGTAAAAAAAAGACAAGCAGTTTACGCGCCCTCAAAGAGAAACACAAGCAATTTCTGTAAAAGAAGCCAAGCCTTAGTCTTAGTTTTTTTTACCAGGTTTTCAATATGTGATTTAAAAGAGGGCACCCTATCTAAAAGAACACCTAAGTATTTATAATTGGTGACAATCTCGATTGGGTTTCCTTGGGCAGTTTTTACCGAAGATACATTTTCATTTGAGTAAGGAGCTTTTGAAAACACCATCATTTTTGATTTGTTGGCATTTAAAACCAATTTGAGGTTTTGAAGGCGGTCCTGTACGGCGTTAAAAGCAGATTGTAACAACTCAAATGCAAGCACAACCGTGGACGCACAACAATAAATAACAGTGTCGTCAGCATAAAAATGACAGGCAGCATTTGACACATTTACACCAAGATCATTTATATAAATAGAAAATAAAATAGGTCCTAGGACCGAGCCCTGAGGCACACCTTTAGTGATCTCAAGTGAGGATGATGTGGCGTTGGCTAACTGGACTGACTGAGTCCTTTTGGACACACATCAGCAAACCAGGTGGATGCCAATTTTTTTTCAAGATACTGATCAATATCTTGTGATCAACCGTGTCAAAAGCTTTAGAGAAATCGATAAAAAGGGCAACACATACCTTTTTAAGATCAATTGCTTCAAATATATCATTTAAAACGTTCAGGGCGGCGGTGACTGTACTGTGTTACTTCCTAAAGCCAAAATGGAAATTATTTAGGATACTATTAGTATCTAAGAAATCTTTCAATTGTTCGCTAATTATTTTTTACAATATTTTTGCAACAATGCTTAACTTTGAAATAGGCCTGTAGTTATTTACATCAGATGGGTCACCCCCTTTTAACAGGGGAAGGACAAAAGCGGATTTCCAATGTTTTGGAAGTATATTAGTGCTGAGACTGAGATTGAAAACGTGAGTCAAGGGATCAGCTATATGATTTGCAGCCAACTTCAAGAAGATGGGGTCCAATTTTTTTAGGACCAGCTGCTTTTTTAACATCCAAGCTGGACACAGATTCAAAATAAAATAAATTCTGAGTGCACCAAATCAGGTGAACAGTGTAGGAACTACAACAAATGTGGCCAACCTGTTTTTAAAGGACCAAAAGTAAGTGGACAAATGAATATAATCATAAATGTAATTGTCACTTTTAATGACATCCTGAAGTCTGGATTCCATAGACATCACCAGACGCTGGGTTTTGTCCCTGGTGAAGCAAGTGAAATGCATGGATCAATCAATCGGATTCAGGTCAGCTGATTGACTTGCAGAACATCCCACTTCTTTGCCTTGGTTGCTTTCGCAGTACGCTTCGGGTCATTGTCCATCTGCACTGTGAAGCGCCGTCCAGTGAGTTCTGAAGCATTTGGCTGAATTTGAGCAGATAATATTGCCCGAAAAACACTTCCGAATTCCTCCTGCTGCTTTTGTCAGCAGTCACATCATCAATAAACACAAGGGAACCAGTTCCATTGGCCGCCACAACACTACCTCCACCGTGCTTCACTGATGAGGTGGTGTGCTTTGGATCATGAGCAGTTCCTTTCCTTCTCCATACTCTTCTCTTCCCATCATTCTGGTTTATCTTTGTCTCATCTGTCCATAGGATGTTCTTCCAGAACCGTACGGGCTCTTTTAGATGTTTTTTGGTAAACTCCAATCTGGTCTTCCTGTTTTTGAGGCTCACCAACGGTTTCCATCTTGTGGTGAAGTCTCTGTATTTACTCTGGTGAAGTCTTCTCTCGACTGTCGACTTTGACACAGATACACCTCCTACCTCCCGGAGAGCGTTCTTCATCTGGCCAACTGTTGTGAAGGAGTTGTTCTTCACCAGGGAAATGATTCCTCGGTCGTCTTCCGGTGCCTTCTTTCTTCTTAAGAATGTCCCAAACAGTTGATTTGGCCACACCTGATGTGTTTGCGTCTCTCTGATGGTTTTGTTTCGATTGTTCAGCCTAACGATGGTTTGCTCCACTGATAGTGACGGCTCTTTGGACTTTATCGCAACAGAGTCCAAACACAAATGCCACACCTGAAATGAACTCCAGACCCTTTATCTACTCTTTGCAAACGCAATAACGAGGAAATTTACACACACCGGGCGACGGCGATGGACGGACCCTGGAACAGCTGAGCAGCCAAATGTGAAATTACTTTTGGTCCCTTAAAAAGAGAGTGGCCACATTTGAATTTGAAGTAATTCTTACACCGTTCACCTCATTCTCATTTCAACTCCATTGTTGTGGAGTCAAGATAATGAAAAATGTGTCAATGTCCAAATATTTATGGACCAGAATGTAACTGCTGCGGCCACTGGAGGTTGCCCGTTCAGTCAGATGGCGTCATTTGCTATTTTCATGTTATTTATTGCTAATAAATGGATATACTGTATGAGACATTTTGCATTGCAGATTGAGAAACACGTTTTCTCTATAAAACGTCTCTCAATAACGTAACTAGCGTGTTTACTTCAAATCTACGCAGTACTCTGATTTATGTCCATTTGGACAACAGTCAACATATTCCTCTTTTTTCCAGAAAAAAAGAAGAGGAAGATTTTCCAGTTTATTTCATCCTCTGTAAAGCACCAAATGCCAAATAAAAACTGCCCCCACAACTTCTTCCTTTTGTTTGCTTGGAGCTGCCAAAAACAGTTTTAGAGAAGTTTAGAGAAGTTGCCTCATATTTTCTAATCATTCACAGAGATTTCAGTTTGTTTTTCTGTGTCGTCCCACAGGTTCGACCCTCTGGTGGAGGCCCTTCCCCTTTTTCCTCTTGGTGTGCTCCTATCATGCCATGTTATGTCAGAACACAAGTTAATGAATCTCATCGGTCACATAAGTTGTCCGGTAACATCTTATTAAATGTGCAGTCAGCATATTTCTTAAAATATGACAAAAAGAAATACAATTTAAATATTTATACATCTCCTACCGTATTCTTTGCCAGGCTGAACCTGTCTGCTAGTCTTTTGAGTCCGCTGACCAATGTCTTTTTCTGTGGGATTTTCACATTTGCAAGCTTCCACTCATTTATAAGGACATCCATCTCTGCAGAGAAACACTTGAGGGTGGAGACGATGCAATTCTGCTGGAGGGACCAATCAAAACAGTTTATTGATCCACAATAAACATGTGCAGTAAAATATAGGATAATAATACATATTTAAAGTGTGGACAAGGGGGAGAGAGACAGAGACATGTGAGAGTGATGCCTTCAACAAACACCAGCTCACTGAACAAATAAACTGACTTTACATTAGTTACATGATAACTCAACAACGTGTACGACATTTCAACACATGCGTGTTGTAATAACTCATGTATGTTGCAATAACCCCATGTATGCTTATAATAACTAATTTATATTGTAATAACCTTATGCTTGTTGTAATAACTCATTTATGTTGTAGTAACCTCATATATGTAGCAATAACCTCATCTATGTTGTAATAACCTCATCTATGTAGTAATAACATTATGTATCTTGTAATAACCTCATGCATGTTGTAATAACCTCATGCATGTTGTAATAACCTCATCTATGAGGTAATAACCTCATCTATGTTGTAATAACCTCATGCATGCTGATAGCAACTCATTCATACTGTAATAACACATGTATGTTGTAATAAGTCATGTATGTTGTAACAACCCATTTATTTTAAAATAACCTCATGCGTGTTGTAATAACTTCATCTATGTAGTAATAACCCGATCTATTTAATAACAACCTCAGGTGTGTTGTAATAACCTTGTTTGTGTTGTAATAACTCATGTATGTTTAAATAACCCATTTATTTTGAAATAACCTCAAGCAAACAAATATCATAAAAGCTTATATTTTGAATGAAATGAATTCTTAAATAGCTGACTGGTTAATGGTTGTTTAATATTGAGTTCTTTGTTCATGTAAATGCTGCATCAGGTCAAAGTTCATAAAGCTTACATACTACAAAGCATGAATCAATAAATAAAAATACAACTATAACTAATAAACAAATTGATCTGCTCTCGTGAATTAGTGTCATATAATTGTGATTTGTTGCAAATTACATACATTTATAGTTGCCAACATCTGGAGAATCTTTACAAATGTCTAAAATAATGAATATTGTCTTTATTAATGAGTTGTCTTCAATGCTGTGTTTGTGTACAAATATACCTGGAAGTCTGTTGCGGTCTGCGTGTAAAGTCTGCAGCCCAAATGGTTCTGAGGAAGATAAAAGGTTAGAGATTGTTATTCTTCTAAGTAGTTCTGTTCTTCTACCCAGAGTAAATACAAATCATGGGAAAGCATCATTTAGTTACTACGCAACAAACAGCTGGAATAAACTTCCTGAAGATTTAAGACATTAACATTTGCCCCGACTCTGACACGTTTAAAACAAGACTGAAAACCTTTATGTTCAGCTTCGCCTTCTGCTAAGTTTTACCTACATTGCACTTTAACCTCTGCCTTTAATTAAACAATTTAAATAACATTTTAATTTATAATTGTATTTGCTGTTTTTAATTGTCTTTTAATTCCTGCATTTTATTTCACTTTATTGTATGAAATGTTATAATGTGAAGCATTTTGAGTCTGCCTTGTGTGTGAGAAGCGCTATACAAATAAAATTGCCTTGTCTTATACACACACACACACACACACACACACATCTGTCCATCCATCTATCTTCGAAGCCGCTTATCCTTCCCCAGGACCGAGGGCGCTGCATCAATCCCAGCAAGATGGGGCGGGAGACGGGGAACACTGGATTGGTTGCCAGTCAATCACAGAGCTGACACAGAGACACACACACACCCAGACACATGCACACCTTCACCAATGAACACAGAGCGTCTTTAGACTGCGGGAGGAAGCCGGAGTACCCGGAGAGAACCCACCCAGACCCCACAAAGGCTGCTGGGCGGCAAAGACCACCACTGCACCGTCTACATGTATGTAAACGTTTTTGTTAATGCGCCACTCTGCTACAAATCACCTGATGGGAAGATTTGCCTGTGTGTGTTTTTAAGATGAGATGTTACTCTTTGGTGAGAGGAAGGAGACTCGTACCAGTCGTGGGGCAATCTTGATCATGTACTTGACCTGCCTCGGTAGGTCCGTGGTGCAGATCCCGGCTGCCGGTGGCGTCGGGCCAAGGAGACACACAAAACACAGAAACACACTCGCCAGAGCGGACCTCCCTCCCAGCATGGCCCCACCATGGTCACATCGATCCCCCCGCTGGGTCCTCAGGGTCCAGGTCCAGGTCCACGAGTCCTCTGAGCAAACCGGCAGAAGTCTTGAAAGCCTGCGATAGCTCACTTTGACACCAACGAAGAACCAAAAAAACTCCTCTTCAGCCTCCAGCGCTGCTGAGGAGCCCTCGAGCAACCAGCGATCTGATGGCAGAGAGCAGAGAGCTACACCTCCTTCAGTCAATCCTCCAGATGCTCCACATCTGGACCGAGCCAAAAAAGGAAAAACTAAAGCCGCACAGAGAAGGAAGAAGAAGAGTTTCTGCTTTCAGTTGGTTTCTCCCTTCTGATTCTCCTCTCTCATGCCTTCTAGTTTTCACTTTCTCACTCCTCCCATTAGTCCTCCTCCTCTTCCTCCTCCTCCTCCTCCTCTTCCTCCTCCTCCTCTTCCTCCTCCTCCTCCACTCTATTTAGTCTTCTTTAGGCTTCCTGCTGTACATATTTGCATAAAGCGAGACATTCCTCTGTAAAGACAATTTATGGTCTGTTATAAACATGCACAGACAGAGACCTCTGAGATGCAGTGGTGTGTGTCTGGCAGCCAGAACCCCCCCCCGCACCCCCTCCGGCCCCCTCCGCCCCCCTCCGCCTCCCTCCGCCCCCCTCCGCACCCCCTCCGGCCCCCTCCGCCCCCCTCCGCCTCCCTCCGCCCCCCTCCGCACCCCCTCCGCACCCCCTCCGCCCCCTCCACCCCCCCCCGCCCCCCTCCGCCTCCCTCCGCCCCACTCCGCCTCCCTCCGCCCCACTCCGCCTCCCTCCGCCCCCCTCCGCACCCCCTCCGCCCCCCTCCGCACCCCCTCCGCCCCCCTCCGCCTCCCTCCGCCCCCCTCCGCCCCCCTCCGCCCCACTAATTTTGTAGTAATGTTTCACTTTTTTCCGTCTACTTTTATCTTTGTTTATTTGTCTTAGTTTATTAAGCGTGGACACACATGTGCCAGGAGAGGACTGCCACTGATTTCAATAGAAAGAGATGTTCGGAGGTCCTTAGGTCTGGAAGACGTCATAGTGGCCGCATTTGCAGAAGCCGAGGCCGCAAGCAGCAGTTTTACGTAAAAAAAGGCACCACTGTGGATGTAGGACCAAGGTGTCACAGCAACTTCTTCCTTTCCACTTCAATTCCTTGTTTGTTTGTTTTTTTGCTTAGTTGCGTTTGTATCATTCTTTTTGTCATTTATCATTCTGAAAAATGTACACATTTCAATTATGTTGGTTTTTCTGTTATTTAAATGTTGTGTTGCATTCAGATGTTATTGATTATTTATTTCATATGTTTTTTCAATTGCTAACAAGCATTGTTCAATACTCAAACCACATTTTCAAAACTCTTTACACCTTCAGCGAGTGTATACAGACCTAACTTTAAATAATTTTTCATTGCTTTCAGACAAAATCCACAAACACTTTCGTCATTCATACTCCACAAACTGCAAAAACTGTACATCTGCATGATATTTTTCATATGCTAACACAATCTACTGCTTTCCACTGCTTTCAAAACTGATGAAAGCACATTCAAATCAGAAAGATTTCAAAAATCTTCAGAATTATCTGAGTAGAACCCTTCTAACCTGGGTAGAACCCTTCTAACCCGAGTAGAACCCTTCTAACCTGGGTAGAACCCTTCTAACCCGAGTAGAACCCTCCTAACCTGGGTAGAACCCTTCTAACCAAAGTAGAACCCTTCTAACCTGGGTAGAACCCTTCTAACCTGGGTAGAACCCTTCTAACCCGAGTAGAACCCTTCTAACCTGGGTAGAACCCTTCTAACCCGAGTAGAACCCTTCTAACCTGGGTAGAACCCTTCTAACCCGAGTAGAACCCTTCTAACCTGGGTAGAACCCTTCTAACCCGAGTAGAACCATTCTAACCCGAGTAGGACCCTTCTAACCTGGGTAGAACCCTTCTAACCCGAGTAGAACCATTCTAACCCGAGTAGTACCCTTCTAACCTGAGTAGAACCCTTCTAACCCGAGTAGAACCCTTCTAACCCGAGTAGAACCATTCTAACCCGAGTAGTACCCTTCTAACCTGGGTAGAACCCTTCTAACCCGAGTAGAACCATTCTAACCCGAGTAGGACCCTTCTAACCTGGGTAGAACCCTTCTAACCCGAGTAGAACCCTTCTAACCCGAGTAGAACCATTCTAACCCGAGTAGTACCCTTCTAACCCGAGTAGAACCCTTCTAACCCGAGTAGAACCCTTCTTACCTGGGTAGAACCCTTCTAACCCGAGTAGAACCCTTCTTACCTGAACAGGTACAGCGCTTCTTGTAGAAGAAGAGTCAGTTTAAAGTCTAGTCAAACCAAAACCAAAACTATGTCTCCAGTGACATCATCAAGGTGACGGCGATGAGGTCACAGGAGGTCAACTGGGAGACTATATCTCATTGTTTATTGTTCCTGCCCTTTAACCCCTGCTGAAGGTGTGTGTGTGTGTGTGTGGCTGGCGTGCCTGCAGGTGGGCGTGGCAGAGGGTCCTCAGGGGAGTGGAACGCCATCAGCACCACTAGCAACACATGGGATCCGGTCTTCATGGCCGTGCTGCCCCCATTTTTTGCGTGCGTGTGCTGGTTTTGACGGTGGGTGGGGCTCTTGTCCCTGTTGCCGTGGTAATGTTTTGTTCCCACAAGCAGCGATGCAAGTCAAAGCCGTAGAAATGTCCCACAAGACGTCTACAATGTGATTTGATCACAGGGTTCGTTCACGGAAGCTTTTATCATGAAACTACACAGTGAAACAGGAATCCAAACTTCCTGCACTGATTAAAGGCCCAATAGCTGTGTCTAATGTTGTCGGCTGCATCCTCGTTAAGACTCATTCGTCAACCGCATTGGTCACTTTGGCCGTGACTGGGCGCCCCCGTTCCGCCTGCCCAACTTCCCCGTGTGAACAGTTTGAGTGAAACTGAACAAATCTAGGGAGGTTTTGGTGGAGGCCTCACATGAGATCTTTTCCACATCTCAGTGGATCGTGACAATGTTCCGTCCATTCCCTGGTTGCACTCGTCACAGCCAATGGAATGGCGGCAAACACAGATGGGAGGAGCACCGGCTTCCTCAGCCAGTGAGAGGAGACGACGTGCGGAAGGTTCCCCCCCCACGGGCCGAGAAATCGGATCCCGAAACGAAACGAATGGTTATGAGACACACAACGTCTTTGAAAAATCCCGGGAATAATAGATTTTGTTAAGAAAGGGCAGAGAAAGAGATATTGTGATTCGGGTGCTGCGTGTTTTACGGATATCGCTGTAATCAGGGTGGAATGCTGGCTGTTTGGTCTCAGTTCTGTTGATGTACAAAGTTTACCACTGCATTATCCACATTAATGGCTCATTTTGGGAATCTTTATTCAGATCAAGACCAGTCTGTTCAACTGGTAATTTCCCCCTACATGGGAAAAGGACCTGTGACATAAATTCCTTTAGATTTATTGCATTTATGAGGTCATTCAAAGACATCTCACAACGTGTCCACCCTGTCATGTTATTGTCCACTCCATTTTCATGTTTTATGAAAATAAACTAATTATTTTCACAAGTTGGCAAAACCTTTTGTGTGATTCCTTTATAAACAAATGCGGACCAAACCGTTTAGTTTGAAAGTTTGACCAGATATCTTTTCTGTTAGATTTTATTTAGAAAAGAAAGTGCAACGCAGATTTTATAGAGAAACAAATAGTTTGCCATAATTTCATTATTTTCCAAATACTTTTCCCATTAACTAAAATATATTGACAAAGGGACCCAATAGCTTTCTGAAAATGTACATTTTAGAATCACTATGTATTTACAATGTATTTACTCTGCTTTGAATTTGTCCACGACAGGGTGGACATATTTTGCCGTTTGCTTTACAAGTTCAAATGGTATATGTGGCTTTGTAGCCCAGACTTAAGCTCATCGGGACACCGCGATGACACGTGGGGAATCTCCCTACCGGGGCCCCTCATAGCCGGCATCGATGTGCGGTCCCACAGACAAGCGTGGACACATCTCAAGCTGAGCAAGCTGAGCAAGCTGCTGCAAAGTTCAGATGTTTCTCTGGAAACCACAGACACACGGTGAGCGAGGCAGTAGCTGGAAAACAGGGACAGTGGGCTTGCTTCATGTCAAGCTGATGCTGTAGAACTTGCAGCAGAACTGGAAATTGAAATGGAGCTCCGAGAGAAAAGGCAACAGCACGAGGGAGCAGCAGAAACCCAGTCCAGTCCACGAGAGTCCTTCAGAAGGGAGTTCTTTCTCCCTTTAGTAGACACAGACTCTAAGCAGACCCTTAGAAGCCTGAATGACGGATTCTTAAAACTGGAAGATGTCTAGAGGAGCTTTTCTGCTTCCGAGTTGATCAAACCCTACTTGAGGTGAACCATGTGCCAGGAGAGGACTGCCACTGATTTCAATAGAAAGAGATGTTCGGAGGTCCTTAGGTCTGGAAGACGTCATAGTGGCCGCATTTGCAGAAGCCGAGGCCGCAAGCAGCAGTTTTAAGTAAAAAAAGGCACCACTGTGGATGTAGGACCAAGGTGTCACAGCAACTTCTTCCTTTCCACTTCAATTCCTTCCTTGTTTGTTTGTTTTTTTGCTTAGTTGCGTTTGTATCATTCTTTTTGTCATTTATCATTCTCAAAAATGTACACATTTCAATTATGTTGGTTTTTCTGTTATTTAAATGTTGTGTTCGCATTCAGATGTTATTGATTATTTATTTCATATGTTTTTTCAATTGCTAACAAGCATTGTTCAATACTCAAACCACATTTTCAAAACTCTTCACACATTCAGCGAGTGTATACAGACCTAACTTTAAATAATTTTTCATTGCTTTCAGACAAAATCCACAAACACTTTCGTCATTCATACTCCACAAACTGCAAAAACTGTACATCTGCAGGATATTTTTCATATGCTAACACAATCTACTGCTTTCCACTGCTTTCAAAACTGATGAAAGCACATTCAAATCAGAAAATCAGACAAAATCAGACAAATTTCAAACATTTCTCTCGTAATGTTTTTGAAATCTAGAAAATCTTCAGAATTATCAGTCCAAGCGAATTACAATTTCAGCTCAAAGCCGACCAGGTGTCCTGCTTTAGTCTCACAACCATGTTTCAGTATACACTTGTGTGTGTGTTTGCTGTTGACTGCATTGATTGATTTCCTCTGCCTTAAGATTGAGACCTGTCGATCTCAATACATTGATTGCGATCGACCCGTCGATCTCAATACATCGATCGTGATCGACGAGTCGATCTCAATACATTGATCGCGATCGACCCGTCAATCTCAATACATCCATCGCGATCGATCAGTCGATCTCAAGGGCAGTACCAGTCGATAAAAAAATGACGTCACGTCACGCATGCGCGGTCTACCACGGGAGATGACCGAAACTAATGCTACTGCTAAATAGCAATTCTTGCTTACTAACGGACGCATTTAATTTCATTCCAAAGTGACCAAGGCCGACTCCAGTGAGGTAATAACCAAGAATGTGCGGGATGCTTGTGGCGGTTTCCTCCTTCTGACAGATGAGAGGCTCCTTGTTTTCTTCATACCGACTCGTTATGCGCTGTAGGCGCGCGTCACCGATCGCCATGACCTGGTTAGTTGAAAAGTAGCTTGCGAGCCAGAAAAGTGTGGGCACCCCTGATGTAGCGCATATCTTCCTAAAATTAAATGAAATAAGGAGATAACCATCTCTATCTGTATTTTATCATTTTATTCAGGTGTAAAGGCCTTTACAGTGAAGCGCATCCTGTTGCTAGGCAACGGGAGCAGGAAGTCCCCACTAGGCCAAACCGCCTCCTGTCAGAGACTGTTTGGTTCGGCCCCAGTCGACTGTGAAGGCTGTGAGGAAATATATCAATATGTTTCTAACAAACGTCTCCTCTCAGAATAATATTTACCGACTAGAGGCTGCGACCTCAGACCCCGACTATAAATTATTATTATTTATAATAATAAAACAATACAGCTGTTGTTGGGATGTGAAACACATCAACTTGGCAACAGCAGAGCAACATATTTCAGCTTTATTTATGTTTATTTCATCGGTCCGTGAAATACACATTTTTGTTTTTCAGAATAAAGCAATAATCTTTTATCTTGGAGTAAATGTGAAATAAAAATCTGACTTCTGTTGGATTTTTGCACCACGTGCCTTTATTTTTTGGAGATTGCTGAATGAACATTTTTGAACAGCTTTTTAGAGAAAAACTCAAACCTCAAGAATAAAAGAGGGAGATCAAAAAGTCCCGCATCTCGAACACTTCATACTTCTATATGTGTATATACAAGTGTGTGTGTATATAAGTAAATTTGTATGTATGTATATATATATATATATATATATATATATTGTTAGGCTGCCGTCGGCAACCTCATGTGGGTTAATTAAGGGTATGCGAAGCATGCTGTGACATCCCAGCCGAGGATTGGATGGACGAGAGAAGACCCGCCCAGACGTCCCGGCCGATCGGAGGATGGCCGTTGCAGTTCCCACCAGCTCAAATGGCCTGACTGGTTTCAGCTGAGGGCGACTGCAGACCAGATTGTTTGAGAGCTCGAGGAAGCGGGCAAAGGGTTGAGTTGGATACTGATGCCACTTTTTGCATTTCACAGATTTTGTTGTCTAGACACATTAGGTTTAGGAGCGCTGTGTGTACGTTTTGTTTACAAAGTATTTAAGTTAGCGAGGTTTAACCTTTTCTTTTCTTATAGTGGCACTAGTCTTCCTTTTTTTCGATATATTCTGTTTTTGCTTTCCACTACACCCATTATCCCCTTTTTCCTCATTTGTAAGCTTGGTTGTTACGTTGCCTGATTTCTCAAAATAAATATCCTTTAAAATACCAGCTACATCTGGTTTTATGTTTATGTCCTGCTCACCACTAGCAACAGGACGTAACAATATATACATCCACATACCAAGGATTCCCAAAGTGTGGTGTGGGCACCCCTAGGGGTGCGCGAGAAAAAAAAAAATAAAGTAATGGTGGTCTCTAATAATTAATAATTAATACTGAATATATATATATATATTTTAAAGAAGTCGTTTTTTTACACAAAATAACAACATGAATGATGAAAAAAAATCTACAGTTTAACAAATAAATGCACTTGAGCTCCTTTTTACATACACTAGCTAACGTTAGCCTTGTTTGTGCAGCTGACATCAGCTAACAGCTTCATTCATTCAGCAACATTCATACAAATATGCTAAACTGGCTGAAGTCGGGAAACTATCAGGGGAACATCTGAAACAATCAGTTATGAGAGAATGAGATGGACGGAAAGAGGGAGGAATCGGAGGCGAAAGAAACGGACAGTTAATAGTCTCTTAAGCCTAGTTTATGGTTCTGGGTTTTCAGAGAAACGCAGGGACAAGCGCACGCTAGAGCCCCTTGTGGCCTTTTTCTTGCGTGCGTCGACCCATTTTTCTAGACTTGCGTAAAAAGCTACGCAAGCCTCACGCGGCCCGCAAGGCTGTGATTGGTCTGCTAACTACGTCCTTTACAGAGTCTCACATTTCTGGTTTCATAGCCCGATACCGCCATTAATAAAACAAAGAATGTTTGCGAGAGAATTAATCAGGGTTGTCGTGGCGTAGGGGTAGAGAGGGTGCGCTGGGAACCACAAGGTTGGTGGTTAAAGTCCCGGCTGCTCCAATGTCGAAGTGTCCCTGAGCAAGACACCTGACCCCTAATTGCTCCCCGGGCAAAAGTGTAAAAAGCCAAGCGTTAAAAATGTAATGTAAGTCGCTTTGGATAAAAGCGTCTGCTAAATGACCTGTAATGACCTGTAAAGAGCTTTTGTCGGAAGAAATCCATATGACCACTTCTCCAACCCGTCATTGGCGGACTATAAGGACGCGCGGATGGCCTCTGATTCATTGAGGGGGATCTCCACAAACGTCGGTTTGCCGGTCGAGGGGAACAATGTTTTTGAGGAAAATGTGGGACAAATGTGTCCGCGATACACGGGGCAATAAAGTCTCTGCTTTTTATGTATCCCTAAATAAACAAACCAACGACCATCTAAATATTAGATAACAATACCACGCATGAGCAAACTGTTCTTTCATTGGTCCAATTTTATTGCAGCTATAAATAGGCTCTGTTTCTTTTCTTTCATTTTTTTATTTGGGGTGGTTTGGGGGTGCATGAACAAGGTCGAGATGTAGAAGGGGGTGCATGGCCTAAACAGTTTGGAAACCGCTGCTATATACTTTTTGTAGAAGTCCTCTACCTCTGGAACTTGCTCCAGATGAACTCTGGTCCACCTCTTAAAGGGCCGGTCCATTGATCTCTTAAAGGGCCAGTTTCCTTGAGACCAGCAGTTACTCAGCTTTTCCTGCTTCTTCTTTCTAAAAGCTCCTCCATTTCTTTCACATCCTGTTTCATTTCTGAGAAAGAGTTGGAGGGATGTGTGAGAGTCCATTGATGCTTACTCTCCTGGTGGACTGGCCCGGGCCCGGTGCCGGTCCAGGTCCCGCCCCCCTGGCTGCAGCTCCGCCCTGCAGAGTTTGGGTCAGGCTGACTTGGGCAGTGCTGAAGGAGGTTATCCGGCCACTCCTGGCAATCTGGAGGTTGACCGTGGTGGCGTAGCTGGTCTTCTGGCTCTCCTGTTTGGTTGGCGGGGAAAGAGTGAAGGGGGGGGGCGATGTGCGCAAGGGCGAAGGGGTGGGGGGGGAGGTAGGTGTCATTGATCGGTAGAGGTGGTGCTGGTCAAGAGAAGCCGGAGGGGAGGCGGAGAGGAGCAGGGGTGAGGAGGAGGTGTGGCCGACGTAGGCACAGATCAGCTGGCTGCGACAGTCCCCCTCCCGCATCTCGGGGTCCCCCCACTTAGGGAGAAGAGGGGAGATAGGGGGAAGGGAGGTGAGGGGGGAGTAGGAGGCGGCACGGAGGCCATCGCCCCCCCTGTATTTGATGGAGAGGTCTCTTACATCCGGGCAAGGCACGGTGAAGTTCTGCCCGCCGAGGCCGCCGGGGGAGAGCGGGGTTTGAACCCTGCCCTGGGGAATTAGGTGGGAAGGGGAGCTGCCACAAGAGGACCACCCGCTGCCGGTGGGCCAGGACTCAAGGACGCCGCCGATTCCGGAGCGCTGCGGCAGTCGGTCAGCCATGTTGGATGAGTGACACCGCCGGAGGGGTTGAGGAGGGTCCATGGGGAAGGCCTTGGGGCTACGTGGCGGGACCAAAGAAGAAGAGGGAAAGGAGGCGTTCCTGGGTTGAGGTGCCGCAACGTCACTGGTCCATATGTTCGGCGGCACGCCGATTGGAGGAGGCGACAGGACCCGGGGGCCAAGACCGGGCGTCGACCGGGGTAACTCCAGCGTGAGGCCCAGTGGGTTGCGAGGGCTCAAGCCGCCGGCCCGCACACTCCCTCGCGGATGGGGGGGCTTGCTCGCCACGAGGGAGGCGCAGCTCAGTTGGGGAGGCGGCGAGCAGAAGTGGTTGAAAGACGTCGGGATGGGAGATGGAGGCGACGGGGATTGAACCCGCGAGCTGGGCTCGGAGGCGGAGAAAGGCCGAGCCACGCGGTTGTGTGACACGGACCAGACGGGGTCGATGCCCGGCGGGATCGTCGTAGCGACGGTGCTGCTATTGTTGTTGTTGCTGTTTGCGTTGGAGTCAGTCTTGGAGTGAAGGAAAGAGGAACGAGGGGAAGGACAAAGAGACGAGGGAGGACAGGAGGACCAGGGGGAGGACAGGCGACCTCGAGGGAAGTGGTGCCCGTCTTTGGAGCACCCCAGCTGGGCGTAGGCGGGGGAGCCAGAGACCTGCTGACCAGGAAGAGGTTTTGGAGAGGGGGATCGCCGGCGAGGGTGAGACGTGGAGGCGGGGCTTCGGTTAGTGGGTGGGGCACAGTTCTTTGCCATGCTCTGGCTGATGGACTGGCTGATACATGAGGCGGCGAGGGATCGGGTAAAAGTGGAGGAAGAGGCCACGGGGGAGGAACGCAGAGGGGAAGGAGGACCTGCTCGCATGGACGAAGACCTCCAGAAGGGAGAGGAGGACTCCGCCCTAGGAGAGGGAGGAGTTGTAGGGGCAGATGGAGAAGCGGGAGAAGACGCCGGAACGACGCTGAATGGCGAGGAACAGGGAAGTGCTCTGACAGGGGAGGGTGAGCGGTGTCTGAGGCTGCAGGCAGAGGGGAGCTTGTCCTCTTGGGGGGACGGTGAGTCCTGGAGGCCCCTGCAAGTGACATTCAGGTTATTAATTTGATGTTTTTTATTTTATAACTGGATCTATCTATCTATCTAAACTGTCTTTAATTGATATACTTGACTTTGGTTTCAACTCAGTGGATGGATAAAAATAATAATGGTAATCGGCTTCCATGAGAATAATTGTTCTAAAACTCTCCTTTGGTATTTGCTTTCAGTCCCAAAAAGAAGAAAAATGAATGTCAAACTGATCTGTAAACTGGTAATTCTGCTGGAATCTGAGGAGGAAAGGGTGTGAACTGTTCATGAGTCTATATGGGTGGGAGAAGGTTTGGTGGGTCACGGGAGACAAACCGGGGTGGGAAGATGCCGGGAAACATTCTCTATCCTCACATTTGAATACTCCCACCAACTCTTTCCAGAGTGACAAAAAACTCTTAACTCATAACTAGTAAACTACTAAAACTGTAAAAAGTTAATGATCATTACCATTAACCATCAGAGTGTAAATAACGTTTTCTCCTCCAATGATAAGAGTATTGATTGAGGCAGGGTGTCTGTTGTGTGTGTTTTATCCTGCTACACGTAGTACACTCATACCTTGGGAGGTCGTCCGGGCTCCGGCTGGTGAATGTTGGCAGACGCTCCACCGGATTGAAGTTCTGACCAGAAAGCCGCTGACCCTCTGCGGCTTCTGTGTAAGCGGTAACCCACGAGGGGTCAAAGGTCAGTCGCTGACTTGGACCTCCGGCTTCTCCGAAGACCACCGACGAGCTGTGAAGTAGCATCCTGCTGTTTGGCTCTGGTGCCCTCTGGATCTGATCTGCTGGCAGACCTGGTACAAGCTCTCTGTCCGGGGCCGACACAACTTTGGGCTCAGTACGTCCAGTAGGAGTGTTGCATTCTGGAGAAGCGAGGACGTCCCCATACCTGCAGACAAAACACACAGTTTAAAGATGGCCAATAACCAGAGAGCAAACTCTCAGTCTTTAAGTAACATGGACAAAAGCGAAACATTATTTAAGTTGTCCCAACAATTTTGCCTTTATTATTAGAGCCTGAGCCGACTGAAAGTCGGACGAAGCCCTATAGTGTTTTGAAGAATTCTTCTTATTTCTCCACTTTAGACACACCTTTGAGGCCTTTATCATATTAAAAAACTCTTGAATGTTGCCAGGTGCATCAGAAGTGCCAAAAACTTTTGCATTTGGGGATAAAATATTGCAAATGTTATGTTTTCGTTTCTTTATTTTTAACAGATTTTCAAAAATTTGCAAAAAACAGTTTTCACTTTGTTGTTATGGGTTGTTGTGTGTAGAATGTTGAGGAAAATAATGAATTTAATCCATTTCGGAATAAGGCTGTAACATAACAAAATGTGAAAAAAGTGAAGCGCTGTGAATACTTTCCGGATGCACTGTATCAATAAAGATGAACCACTTACTTCTCTATGTTATCTGCACTAATCTCCCCGCTGTAACTGTGGGCTTCTTCTCTCTCGGAAGACGCCGTGGAGCAGAGGTCCGTGATCTCTGGGACTCTACATGCAGGGTTGGTGGTTGACATCAATGAGCAGTTGCTGGCGGAGCAGCATATTCTGGGTCCCTGATTCTCAGGCGGTATGACGCCATCCCTGGAAGCAGAAAGCATGCTGGAGGTCTGGACGTTGTCAGTTGATGGACAGTCTCTATCTTTGGCCAAGGCGGAGATGAAGTCTCTGGGTCTGGAGAGCGTCACTGCGTTGGTCTGGCGAGGACACACTGGGTCTTTGACCAACAGCACAGGCTCCTGTGGAGGCGCTGATTCCTCATGGAGGTCTATGAGAGAACCACAAAGCAATGGAGGGTCAATGACAGGAAAGAAAGGAGCTGATAGCCACATAGCAGCTTGGCTCTCAAGCTTCGTTTATCCTCAGGCGACATAGCTTGAACCTATTATTATTATTCACAATTATTAATAAAAAAATCTGAGGAAGCAAAACATTTTTTCATAGACTTTTATATGAGCACAGGAGTCTCCCCCTGGGGGTCAGTAGACAGAATGCAACTTTAACACATGAAGCTTCAAGGAAATATTCAAGGACTTATTGTCTTTGTTCAAGCCTTTGCTTTCAAATTGGCCTTCTTTACCGGATCTAAAATAAAACAAGTCATGGTCCCTTTAGACCTACCGTTTGTCCAGCTCTTGATGCTCCTATCCTCCTGGATTGCCCGGTCCTCCCAACTTGGCCCAGTCCTGGTCTGGTTCTGGTTTTCATAATGTGTTGGACTCCATATCTGGCTTTGATTATGGATGTGGGTTCCTGTCTGGCTCTGGAATTTGGTCTGTGTTCCACATTTAGTCGGGGTCTGAGATTGAGTCGACTGACTTTGAGTTGAGTACCCAGAGAATCTACCTGAGCATGACGATTGGTTCCATACATTGCTGGCCCGTTTCTGATGCAGGGGAACCTTCATGGTGCTGACTTTGGTGCCGTACATGCGGGCAATTGTTTGGACCTTGCTCAGAATTCGCTCTGAGTTCTCCATCAGCATGGGGTCCACCACGGGGCCTGCCTCGAACAACCCAATGCCGGCTACGTCTGACCCCAAGCCCTCAAACAAGACCCGGTTGGCGGTGACAATCCTGGAGTGGCGGGACCATCGACCCACTTTTATCTGACCAATAAGACCTTCAAGGTTGGTTCCTTCTAGGTCTCTTTGTTTGGTTGTTGTCCAAGTGGGCTGAGTTTTGTCCCCGTTTTTTTGGCATGGTTCTGTAGCTGACAGAGGAGGAGGCGGCTCATCTGGGATTTCCTTTGATTCTGCTGTCCCTGCTGGGTTAGGTTCATGGCCATTCATATCAACTGTGTTTCCAGGACTGGTTTTGATTGGTTCCTCCTTCCATTCGTGCTGTTTGGTAATTGTTGGTTCTTCTTTTAGCTCTACTGTAGAAACATCCACTTTCTGGGGTTCTTCCGTCGCTTTCTCTGTTGCTTCTTCCACCGCTTCCTCCGCCGCTTCCTCCGTCGCTTCTTCCAATGGTCCTTTGCAGACTTTTCCATCTTGGATCGGAAATACAGAGTCTTTTTCCACAGGACAGTTTGGACTCAACCGTAGATTCTCTTGGTTTGGAGGCTCCTCGTTCTGAATCTCAGCAGCGGTACCCTCTGAATCCAAATCTGAGGTGCTGATTGGTTCCTCAGCCTGTACCTCGTTCTCTACTTCCGCTGTGAGCGGAGTAAAGGAAGAGATCTTCGGATCAGCGTCTTTATCAATAACCTCTTTTGTCTCACCCTCTCCACGTTTGCCCTCCAGCTCACCTTGGTGCCCGCTCACATCAAAGCGCGATACCGACTCCTTCACCAAGCCAGAGGGGATGTGCGAGAAACTGTTTCTCCTTCTTGGTGACCCTCCTTCTCCTTGTTCTTCTTCCCCTTCTTCCTTTTCTTGGTTCTCTCCGGCCTCAGCTGCCGCTTCGTAGTAACTCCTGATCTTCTCGATGATCTTCTGGTCCCGTTTGGTGAGTTTGGAGCCTCTTGTGCGTGGCTGTTCTTTATGGGATGGGTGATGAGGAGCATCTGTATCTGAACATTGGAACGAAGGGGGGGTTTCAATGATCACATCCTTCCCGAGTGAACTCTTTCCTTCGTTCTCTGCTGAGATGGAGGGATGAAGATCCGACACATGGACATGGGTCTCTCCTCCATCGTCCCTTGTTTTCTCCTTTTCTTCCTCTTTCCCTAGCACTACTACTTCTGCCCCTCCTCCTCCTCCATCTCCCTCCTCCTCCTCCATCTCCCTTCTCCACATCTCCATCTCCTGGACTTCACTCACAGTCCTCTCATTTTGTAGACCCCCCTTCCCTGCTAGACCGCCGGTTTGACATCGGAAGGCATTGTCTTTCTCAGTGTCTGCTTTTTCCTGCTCCTGATGCATTGTGGGTCTTTGTTCTGGACTGGAGGGGCAGGGAGGCGGCGGCAGTGGGGAGGTGAAGTTGGTCTGGATAGATGAAAGATGACTCTCTTTGGGCTGATTGAGAAAAGTCAAACAATGAAAATTACCCTGCTACATTAAAAGCATTAAACTAAAATTAAACAGACCTTCCGTACGACAAGATTGCAATGAAAAACATTTAAATGTCACGTTGGGAGTAATCAGCCAAGTCAATAAAGGTATGGCCACGTCACAATTGTGTGAAAACACAATCTAAAAAGATTTGTGGGTAGTAAAATGACTGGACACGTTATGGTCCTCGGCGTATGATTCCTAGTGATTCTGGGTGTCCCAATGACCTTCATAGAAGGGAATACATCAGGCACCTAGATGCAACAAACATAACCATCTAACAAGAGTCATTGTCATTCGATCCTCTGGACCCATTCACGCTCCCCAGATGAAAAAACACAAATGAAACGAACCCAGATGTGAACTTCAGTCCCACTGCTGGAGAGATTTGCTCATTTTGTAACAAACTTTTATACTTTGGTGTGGAACGTTTTCTGACAAACTACATTTGGTGCATCAGATTACGGTAGATGACAGTGATCGATTCTGCTCACCGTGGCGTGGGTGGTGATGGCGGTGAGTCCCTCTCTGGCTCTGCTCCGGTTGATGAACTCCAGGATTTCCTCTGTGATTGACAGTGTGGGAGGTGGACTGAGGGGGATCAGCTCCTCTTCGTCCTCCTCCTTCTCAGGGGAAGCAAAATGGAGAAGAAAAGGTTTGGATTCAAAGGATGTTTTCTGTACTTAAAAAAAAAAGAAATATCATAGAACTCGATAACCATAATAACCATAATCTATGGACTGAGGAGGACGTAGATAATCTGTACACGTCTCTGCTAAAGGCCTGTCCATCAGCGTGGTCACAGTTCCGTACCTCCTCCTCTCGGCTCGGCCTCAGCTGTGGTACCGGTCCGGCCCTGTTGGCCTCCCCCTGGGTGACGAAGGACGCCATCGTGCTGCCGCTGCCTGCCTGGCTCAGCTCGCCCTCGCTCCCGGCCTGCTGCAGGAACCACACACAATCATATACGGTCTGTCTGTATGTGATAACTGACAGACAGACGTACGTGTTCAAACGGAGCTCAGCAGGAACTGGGCGTAAAAACCTTGATCTTCTGTTTTTTTTACACCTGTTTATTTGCTTGTAAAAGGGAAAAATCATCTTACCTTCAGAGCTGCAGGATTCCCCGGTTATCGGAAGACGAGGAGAAGAAGAAGAAGAAGAAGAAGTAGAAGATGGAGATGAAGAGAAGAAGAGTAATGAGGTTAGGAGTGAGAACATAAAGACCGAGATGTTATCCAGATGTTGATACAGTTCAGAATCCTCACAACAGCAGAACAAAATCTGTAATCTCTATTTTTAAACGTCAGCTGGTTTTGATACTGCAAAGTATGAAAATGTGACAAAAGAAGAAGATCAGTAGCCATGAAGATTCTCCATGATTTGTTTTCCCCATTTGAAAACAGAGTGGTGGTTCTCACCTTGTGGACTAAATGCCGCTTCGATGTCCTTGGCGGGAGCTGGAAGACAAACACGCAGACTTATTGATGGACATCGCCGGGTCCTGTTGCCCTGACGAATGTTCTCGTTGTCCAAATAGGTCACAGGTCACGTGGGCCAGCTCTAGTGTCGGTGCTGTGGGGTCAGAGGTCACCTGGGGCAGATCTAGTGTCGGTGCTGTGGGGTCAGAGGGCACGTGGGCTAGATCTAGTGTCGGGGCTGTGGGGTCAGAGGGCACGTGGGCCAGCTCTAGTGTCGGGGCTGTGGGGTCAGAGGTCACCTGGGGCAGATCTAGTGTCGGTGCTGTGGGGTCAGAGGGCACGTGGGCTAGATCTAGTGTCGGTGCTGTGGGGTCAGAGGGCACATGGGGCAGCTCTAGTGTCGGTGCTGTGGGGTCAGAGGGCACGTGGGGCAGCTCTAGTGTCGGTGCTGTGGGGTCAGAGGTCACGTGGGCTAGATCTAGTGTCGGTGCTGTGGGGTCAGAGGGCACGTGGGCCAGCTCTAGTGTCGGTGCTGTGGGGTCAGAGGTCACCTGGGGCAGCTCTAGTGTCAGCGCTGTGGGGTCAGAGGTCACGTGGGGCAGCTCTAGTGTCGGTGCTGTGGGGTCAGAGGTCACGTGGGCCAGATCTAGTGTCGGTGCTGTGGGGTCAGAGGTCACGTGGGCTAGATCTAGTATCGGTGCTGTGGGGTCAGAGGTCACGTGTGTCTACCTGATTGTCTCCTGGTGCGTCTGCAGGGCAGGTTTCCTTCCAGCAGCAGCGGCAGACTCTTCCTGGACTTCTCCGGTGTGTAGAGCATCAGCTCTGGAGGCTCTGCAATGACAACAGAACCAGAGGGACCTCAGAAGGTTCACAGGAACACCTGCTGCAGATCCACGCGAGTCCCTGGTTCTGGTCTTAGACCAAGTGTCACCCTATGGCAGAGGTCACTAACTAGTGGGCCGCCAGGATCCGGACCCAGACGCCGTCCCATCCGGACCAAAAGATAAAAAAGACGGTTGTGGTTTTAACGTGACGGCGCAGCTTTACTCGTCTTTACGGCCGTGGCTTAAAGCGCAGACTAATAGCATTCGAGTTAAACCATCGCACGTGATGCTACTCGACCAATCGGGTCTTTGTATTCCAGCAGGATGATGATATCGTCTTAATACTGCAGACAGACGAGAGACGCAGCGGCAAATTAGAAATAAAAAGACAGCGACATTTGAGAAAAAGACGAGTGAGACGGAAAGAGACGGGTGAGACGCATGAGGAACAAGTGGACAGTGAAAGTCGAGCATTTAATCCTCAATGGACGGACTGGTTTCTATTCATACTTCCCACTGCAGCACTGAACCAGTGTGTCATGAGCTCAGAACCCGTTAAAACGCCATCGTGAGGCACAATGAGCTCCTCCACGTGAGAGGAGATCGGCCCTGATGCACTAAGACCAGGTTTAACATCCTGCAGGGAAAAATACATCTTAATTCTCCCACTTACCAAAAAAGAGTGGATATATATATATATATATATATATATATATATATTCTATTAAACTGTTCAATTGTTAAAATAGATTTATTTTTGTATAATTTTTATAATTTTATTATATAAAATTTATTGAGACTGTCGAGTCCAAATGTGAAGCAGAAAAGGGGAAATTCAAGCTTTTCTTCCAGTTATTTTGTTTTTCTAAATTGAAGCACTTCATTAGAACATGCGGAAATCTTCACTTTTTTTTTTAAAAAGCAGCCCTACTTTTATTTAGTTAAATGAGATCGTTATTTATATTTGCAGTCACATGCAAATGTTGAAACAACTCTAATGACACCAGTAGTCATTATGATCTCCCCGAACATTTTCTCTAACTGGACCTCTGGACCCCCCCCCCCCTCCCCCCACTATGCCCATTAGTTCACAAGTACAGATCATTAGTAGTAGTTTGGATGTTTCAGAAATAGGACGTCTTAAATATGATTGTGAGCAGTTTATATAAATAGAGGACGTGTATAATTTCCCTCAGCGGGAAGGAGGGGGCCACTGACCCCCACCTGACTGACGCCGGCCTCGCTGGAAGCTGTGGACATCGTCTGGTCGCGGCAGCGGCGCCGCCGACTTCTTCTTCTTCTTCTTTGGGTCCTCCCGCTCGAAACAAGGAGCTGAAAAACAGGAAGTGATGTCACCTCAATCACGGACGCCTGAGCAGCATCGTCACCACCATCGTGAGCATCGCCGTCAGTGTGTGAACTCACATGGACAGAAGTCGTCTCCCAGGACCTGCCTCGCCTGGGGAGGATGACAACATGAGCTCAGTGATGCATGCTGGGAAAAATGAGCTGCTGCTATCGGTATATGTTAATTTATGTCAATATTGTGTAACTAGGGAGGAGTCCAGACTATCAGACTAAAGAAAAATGTAACTTTTTTATCACTTTGTTGGTTTTGGTCCCATTCCATAAGGACTCATTTGCATATCCAACTAGAAACACAAGTTATGAAACCAGAATTCTCTTAATGTACTGATGAAGTTTCATGTTGATATCTACTCTTTAATTCAATAAAGATGTTTTTCCCTGTAATATCGTTTTTGGGGATTTATGGAGTTAAACAAATATCAAAATGATCTCAGTAAAAGTTGTTGACACTAACACGTCAACAGCATGAGATGAGAAGATTGAATTGTTATCCAGTAATTGGATTTATGGACTGGAAATGTACGAATATTAACACATATTTCATGAATAAATGAGGGGTCGTCGTGGTGCAGGGGTAGAGCGGGTGCGCTGGGAACTTAAAGGTTGGTGGTTCGAGTCCCGGCTGCCTAATGTCTCAAGTCGAAGCAAGACACTTAACCCCTAATGGCTCCCCGGCCCAAATGTTTTTAAAAAGCCACGAGTTTAAAGTGTAAAGTAAGTCGCTTTGGATAAAAGCGTCCGCTAAATGACCTGTAATGTAACGTAAACAAATAAAAATAAACAAATTTGCATTCAAACACACAGTTTCAGAAATACTATAATATACAAAGCAATAGTTTTTCAAAGTCTAACTGTTGTATTGAACTTAGAGGTTAGTGTGTTTCTTTCTACCAGCAGGAGGCAGCAGAGCTCCAAATACTACTGCTATCAGTACTACACCACCAGTACCACAACTAGTACTGCTAATACAAGTCACTACTACAGTAAACAATAGTACTCAGCAGTCAGTTAATGGAAATACTAATGCATGTTTCCTACTCCCTCCTTCCCTCCTCATTAACTTCCTTAAATCTCATCTTCTCCTTCCTTTTCTACCTCCCTACCTCCTTGCTTTCTCCCTCTATCCTTTCCTTCCTGCCTTCCTTTTGTCTTTTCTCCCTTTCCTCATTACTTTCCTTCCTCCCTTCTTAGCTCCCTTCTCCTCTCCTTTCCTTAACTTGCCTCCTCACCTTCTGTGGTAGAGAAGCAGGGTGGTTCTCTACGATCAGCCTCTTGAGGTAATGGACCCAAAGTCTCTTCTCCTCTTGGTTCTTTGTCTGCAGTGAAGAACATGAAGTAGTTTAAAGTTATGATATTATGAGATGGTCCGGCTCGATGGATCAGTACCGACCATCTGTTGGACCAGAGTCTCAGTACCGACCATCTGATGGACCAGAGTCTCAGTACCGACCATCTGATGGATCAGAGTCTCAGTTCCGACCATCTGATGGACCAGAGTCTCAGTTCCGACCATCTGATGGACCAGAGTCTTAGAACCGACCATCTGGTCTAGTCTTTGTGCTTTCCCTCCCTACAGGCTTCTGTGGATGGTGGTCACATAGATGATGGTGCTTCTATCTGATGGTGCTTCTATGTGATGGTGGTTCTATCTGATGGTGGTTCTATCTGATGGTGCTTCTATGTGATGGTGGTTCTATGTGATGGTGCTTCTATCTGATGGTGGTTCTTTCTGATGGTGGTTCTATGTGATGGTGGTTCTATGTGATGGTGGTTCTATCTGATGGTGGTTCTATCTGATGGTGGTGGTCCTGCAGTACACCTGCTTCACTACTCTACATATTTGAATCATCTCTGTCATATGAATTGAATGTGTCGTTCATCTTCTACATTGTTCATTCTGTCCTCATGACGTCATTGTAGTCTGTCCATCAGGAGACGGATCCTCTGACTCTCACTGAGGGTTCTCCTTTTTCCCCGTGGACGGGTCTTCAGGAGTCTTTCCTGCGCTGATGTGATGGTTTGATGTGTACAGACCAAAAAGCCCTCTGAGGCAGATTTAAAATTTGCGATTTTGGGCGTTACAAAATAAAATGAATTGAATTGATGGACCAGAGTTTGAGTTCCGACCCCTCTTATGGACCAGAGTCTTCCGGGTCGGAGTGGACCACGCCTCTGTCTCTCACCTGGACCACGTGCTGCAGCTTAGGGATCGTTTGGTCGGAGACTTTAAAGCACAGAGAATCCTTCAGAGTCTCCACCAGCAGCAGATTACAGCACTGCAGACATGACGGAGACATGATGGAGACACGTTACACAACTCGTGAAGCCCGTTACACAAGCTGTCTTCAGAACCACGTGGGAGGACCTACGAATATGTGCGTGCTGTAGACGAACATGTCCAGCCTCTTCTTGGCGATGAGCAGCATGGTGTCGAACAGGAAGAAGGCTCGCTCCTTCTTCACACGCTGGACCCGGAAAGAACCTTCCAGAACCAGCTCCCCGAAGCCACGGAGGGCCGGCCCGCTCCAGTTCACCAGCAGGGACTCGATCTCCTATAAAATAAATGCAATAAAATTGTAAAATGTTTCACTCTTCTCAGGATTTTTCCTTTAGAAAAGCTGCTGATTCTGCAATTACTACTACTACTACTACTACAACTACTACTACAACTACTACTACTTGGAATAGACGAATGAATGTTCATGAGTCAATCCACACCTGCTCTGTCTCAGTTAGCCACGCTCCACACGCCTAACTGAGACACAGCGGGCTTTGGGTCTGGTTCAGACCGGCAAGATTCAAGTATCACGACTCCTAGAAACATGTCCGGCTTTGTCAGCCGCGCTGTTGGCGGCTTCGACCTCCTCCAGTCAGTTTATCTTCACAGTTTCATCAAGTCAAATATGTTGTCTGGATTATAAAAGAAAGGACGCGTCTAACCTGCAGCCGCACTGCGTGCTCCTGCTTCCTCTTCATGTCGTTGATGTACCAGGCCACCGCCGTCATGGTGATGATGGCGTCCTCGATGACCTCGTACCCGGAGTCGCTCTTGTCAAAGTGCTTGGAAAGTTCCTGAGAAGCCGGACGGACACGAGTGCAGCGAAACGTCTAAGTGTTCTCGGTAGTCAAGACTTTTGAGTGACAGCTGGTGTTAGTGAGATCATTTATAATTATACGGTTCTGTCCGGAGTCAGGACGTCCTGGTCTGGAGTAGCAGGTGGTACTTGAGGTACTGAATGTAGTATTTGAAGTTCTACCTGGAGTAGGAGGTGGTACTTAAGGATCCTCTGCACTGGTTTCAGCAGGTACGTCTCCAGAGGTAACGAGTGGTTCAGAGTCGTCTGTCTCTCCTGGAAGAAAGGAACCAGACTTTTGTTCTTCATGCAGTCCCTCAGGACCCCGACCGAGCTGTGGAGAGAGAGATTTGATTTAAAAAAAACTTTATTGTCTTATAAAAAACAAACACAAACAAAAATGTTGCCTGATGACATTAAGGTCCAATCAACAACACGACATCTCCTTTCAGTCAGTCCACACCAGCATCTGCAGCATCGACGCACGCCGAGGCCGCCCACGCCGCCAGCGAACCGGTAGTCCACCGGTAGTCCATCTGGAGAGGAGGGAGGATGGACTACCGAGGCTCCTCCCCTCCGCCGGTACTCCACTCAGTCCCCAGCAGCCCTCTCGTTGCCATTGTTGATCTTCTGGACGAACTTTCGCAGCCGGAAGACCTCCTGCTGCGTGTATCGGGAACTGCCTCGTTTGCTCGCGCCCTCCCGAGCAGTACGACCGACCTTCTCCATATCCGGAAAGTAGTCCTCCAGCTGTATCCCCTTCATGTTCTTGGTGGTCTTCAGGAAGAGTTTCACCCTCCCCACGCTGTACCAATTGGTGGCCGTCCCGCCAGAGGAGGCGCTGTCTGCAGAAGACTCTCCTGCCGCCCCTCCTCCCTCTGTCTCTCTGTTCCCTGACCCTTCTTGGCCTGAGAGACCCCTCCGCTCTCCGTCTTTCTCTTCAGGCGGAGGACTTTCAGCGCCTTCTTCTCCCTCCATGTCCACGTCGCTGTCCGTGGACAGGGTCCCTTCAATGTAGGTCCCCAAACCCGTTCCCGGCACCTCTTGCCTCCCTTCACCCCCTTGACCCACCTGCTGGGCCCCACTCACCCCTTGATTCACTCCGTCACTCGCCTGCCCCACCTGCCGGACCCCACCCGTGTCTTCATTTACCCCGTCAGTCCCTCTCTCCACCAGCTGGACCCTGCGTTCTGGGCTTGACCTGTCCCCGTTTCACCTCCCTGTTGGACCCCAACTGTCCCCTCTTGTCTTTCCTGCCCACCTTGGCTGTGACCAGTAGAGGTCTTCTCTGGACATGTTCTGCTCAGATGTCCCTCTCTGCCACACCGGTAACATTTCGTACTGTCAGAGTTGACAAACATCACATAGTCAAACCCATCCACTCTTAACTTGAACACCACGTTCAGATCCTCGTTTTTTTTGTTGAGGATCATGTAGAGCGTCCTCTTGTGAGAGACCACGTGTCTCAGGAGAGGGGATTTGAGACCCGAGGACACCTTATTAATGGGAGACATGACCATCCCGTGTCTGGACAGCTCTCTAGTCAACATCTCGTCCCTGATGAACGGGAGGACGTTAGAGGCCGTGACTCGGGTCGCTGGCGTGGCGAGAGGCAGGACGGGCACGAACGTCTCGTTCACCACGGCCCCCTTCTCCACCACCATGTTGGCTTTGTCCACGCTGCCCATGAACATCACCACCGCCTTGTTCACGCGCTGCCGTGACCGACCATCTCCCCCACGGCCAGGCTGCAGTCCTCCACCGAGCGCGGGAAACCCGGCGGGACTTTAACGCCGTGCTCAGTCGGGTCAGGTCCATGGCGGCGTTCAGCGCGCCGACCAGCGCGAGCCGATTGGCTGCAACAACGCGCCAACAAGTCCACACAAACTCTCTACGTTCTCCACATTAAAATATCTACACGGAAAACGCTCTCAGCTCCACGCTCCGTCACTCAGAGAGAGAGAGAGGGCATCTAACGGTTAATAGCAGCCTGCTTCTGATGCACATGGAGCTTCTTTCCACTCAAACATCAGGAATGTGATTGAGGATTCAACTAGAGGTCAATGAACAGAACCAGAACGTAAAATGTCCGCTGGAGATCCAGTTAAGACCACAGAGATCTCCTCTGGTGACAAATCCTCACAGCGGGAGGTGAGAGGGAACTCCTCGAAAGCATTCGTTAGAAAGGAGCGAAGGAGGGAAGGAAGGGAGAAACGGAGACAGATGGAGGAGACCGTGAAAAGGGACTGCTGTGGGACTCACGGCAGTCCCACAGCAGTTGAGGGAAGCAGAAGAAGAAGAGATCAATGAGGAGGAGCGAAGGAAAGAACAGAGAAAGAGAGGAATCAGAGAGGACAAAGACAAAGAAAGTAAGTAAAGAGTCTTGTGATGGAGTTTCAATGAGATGACAGAGGAGACAAGGTAACAAGGGAACGAGGAGGAAGCCGACAAGCTGTCCGGATGAATTGAGGAGACACGAGAGGGAAAGGGGGATGTCGGAGGAGATGATGGAGGACGAAGGAGCCTCCTCACTGACCAACATTCCTCACAACGTGGAGCCAAAGAATGTCAGAGGTGAAGGTAACGACGGGGGAGGGAGGAGGAAGGAGGGAGAAGAGAGGAGGCAGGAAAGAGGAGAGAGGAGGGAGGAAAGAGGAGGGAGGAGGGAGGAGAGAGGAGGGAGGAAAGAGGAGGGAGGAAAGAGGAGGGAGGAGAAAGGAGGGAGGAGAGAGAGGCAGCAGTAATATCTTCTACAGAAACAAGCACATGAAGCTGACTGACCATGAGAGGATTTGCATGAGACACACAATTTAAATTCAAATTATGAAACAATACATTGTATTTGAATTGTGTATCGATACAATGTATTCACAAACACTATGCCCCTCCCCACACACACACACACACACACACACACACACACACACACACACAAACACACACTCTTGATATCCAATCTGGACAAAATGTGGACTCTAAAAGACATTCAGGGACACAACGCATACCTGCTCCCCAGAGGATGAACCCCGAGGTTCATCTGGAGCTCCAGGAGGAGATCATCATCTCCACGTCAGCACGACTTCTTTAGGCCTTTCACCGTAAACTGAGCCTCGTAGTGCAGCGAACATCACAACCTCAAAACATGAACCACAACCCCTGAACCAGAACCTGTGCACCAGAACCAGAACCTCAGAAGATGAACCACAACCTCGGTACCACAACCTCGGAACCACAACCAGAACCTCAGAACCAGAACCAAAACATGAACCAGAACCACAACCTCGGAACCAGAACCTCGGAACCAGAACCAGAACCTCAGAACCAGAACCAAAACATGAACCACAACCTCAAAACACGAACCACAACCTCTGAACAAGAACCTCAGAACCAGAACCAAAACATGAACCACAACCTCAAAACATGAACCACAACCTCTGAACAAGAACCTCAGAACTTCTGACCCAAAACCTCAGAACCAGAACCCACAAACCTGAATCTGAACCTCGGACCCAGAACCAGAACCAGAACCTCGGAACCAGAACCAAAACATGAACCACAACCTCCTAATCAGAACCTCTGCACCAGAACCAGAACCAAAACATGAACCAGAACCTCAGAACCTCTGACCCAAAACCTCAGAACCAGAACCCACAAACCCAAATCTGAACCTTGGACCCAGAACCAGAACCAGAACCTCGGAACCAGAACCACAACATGAACCACAACCTCAGAACCTCTGACCCAAAATCTCAGAACCAGAACCCAAGAACCAGAATCTGAACCTCAGAACTAGAACCCTATAACCAGAACATCAGAACCCAAAGTTGGTCAACCTGTAGACCAAACTTATTCTCCATCTTATTGGTTGGTCTGCGTCCATCAGGAGAAGAACGTGTTTCCACAGCATGAGGAAGCCTTCTTCACTCACTGAACTCTCGTCTCCACAGATTTCACATTATTGATCTGGTAAAAGTCTCAGCGATCGTTGCGCATCTGAACCGTTGAAACCTTCTCATGTTGCGATGAGTCTCACATTTGAATGCAGATCGAATGGATGAGTTATTTAAACCGAACCGAGGTGCAAAAGGAGACAAGTGGAAATAAGAATCAGTGTCACGTCGTTCACGTTGGGAACTGCTTGTTAGATTCAGGCAAAAAAGCTACTCAAAGAAGTTCAGTTTAGTCTCAAAAAACCATGAGAGAACTCCAGAAAATGTTCACGTTAAGAAGCTGGAATCGGACAATTGAGATTCTCAAGTTCTCAAAGTTTTTGTCCGTTACCCGAACTAACCGTGGGTACCGTAGGTCTCCTGAGAAGACGCCTGTTATGAGGAGAAAGCATCCCCATGGTTACCGATGACAGAGAGGTCTCCCCCTGGAGGGTCCCGCCGCCACGCAGCTCCTCAACATCTGTCTCAAAGTCTCCGACGCATTGTCCGTTCTTCAACAACAAGACAACAAGAGCTCCGCCCCCCCAGCCTGGTGTTACCTGCGCCACCTGTCAGCGGCATCTCGGGTCACATGATTAATCGGATCAACGTGACACTTGTAATGAACAGGTCACATGTCTCCACGTACCTGGGGTAGTTCATGCAGTAGAGGGTGTAGATGTCAAAGGCCTCGCTCTGAAAAATAGGACGAGAGGACACAACGTTGAGTCTCCTCTCCTCATCTCATGAAGACACACATTTCATTTTCAACAAATTCATCAAAGTCACCGGGCGCTGCGATTGAATATGTAACAAGGACGTGTTTGTGAACACATTTGGTCTCCTCTCAACTCTGAAAACCTCCTCAGGTCTCCGATGGTCTTCATGGGTTCACTTCCTCCACTTCTTCTCTCCTGATCTGCTTTATGGGTTCATAAGGCGAGTCAGGAGGTCACGGACACACACACCTCTGTGTGCCAGAGCCTCTAGAAACCGCTCTGCTCCTCTCTCAGACTCTCTGCAGCAGACAGGAAGTCACAGGAAGTGAATTCATAGTTACTCAGAGAGGAGCTCAGTCCATGATCGCCGTCATGCTCGAGCAAAGGAACTATGGCGTTATATTTGTGCCACAATCCTGAGCGCGTAATTTTAAGTTTTGAGCACAGAGAACTATGTTGTAGCAAAGAAAAACATCCCGTGCGCGCAGTTTACTGAGGTGCCCTCTCCACAAACTGGTTTTCTGCGCGCAGGCAGCGGTTGCTGCGCTCGCTCCACCTCTTCACGCTGCGCTCGCTCGACTTGCAGCAGCGTTACATTTGTGCCACAAAACCAACCAATCAGAGAATTAAAGAAGGTCCATTTTGATTGGCTATTGGTCTCCAATCACAACGCTTCATAAAGAAGACGAAAAAAAGTGATATTAGAAGTCCGGCTAGCCACCATCAGACATGCCCGAAGCAAATCATGAGAACAGCAAGTGTTTTAATCCAGGCCATTAGCATTTAGCACAAATGCTGCAAACTTCAACAACTCGCTGAGCTTCCGCGATGCTGTAGGTAGTTCTACTAGCGTTGTGATTGGAGACCAATAGCCAATCACAATGGACCTTCTTTAATTCTCTGATTGGTTGGTTTTGTGGCACAAATGTAACGCTGCTGCAAGTCGAGCGAGCGCAGCGTGAAGAGGTGGAGCGAGCGCAGCAACGGCTCCCTGCGCGCAGAAAACCAGTTTGTGGAGAGGGCACCTCAGTAAACTGCGCGCACGGAATGTTTTTCTTTGCTACAACATAGTTCTCTGTGCTCAAAACTTAAAATTACGCGCTCAGGATTGTGGCACAAATATAACGCCATAAGGAACTGGATCAGGAACCCGACAAAGACCAGACAAAGGTCCCAACAACTCATCAAGACTAGTCTTATGCTCTTTGGGAGAATCAGTAGTCATTTTGTCTTTTCGTTGTGCGTTTGTGTCTCTGTTGACTTTTTGTGTCTCTGTTGTCTTTTTGTGTCTTTATTGTGTCTTTTTGTATGAATACAATGTTTTGACTCCATGCTGTCTGTGTGTCTGTGGCCTTTGTGAGCCTCTTCCTGGTTGGCCGGTCTCTCCTGAGTTCACATGGTGTAGTTTAAGGGGCCCCGGGCCCTCTGGGTCATTGGCCTGGTGTGTAGTAGGACACACACCCATAAACACACACACACACACACACACACACACACACACACACACACACATTCATTGGGTGTTTCATCAGCAGCAGGAGCTGGTTTGTTGAGAAACGTGTGACTCCCTGAATAAGGGTCCAGTTCTGCTGGTGCTTTACTGGGTGTTTGGGGTTCCAACACACACACACACACACACACACACACACACACACACACACACACACACACACACACACACACACACTCTACTGTACTCACCCTCTCCACGAAGCACTCGGCGATGGCTGCAGCGTGAGGACTCCTCTCCAGGTCCTCCAGGAGGTCGCTGAGGAGACGCAGAAGGAGGTGTTTACTTTGTTAGTGCCGGAAAATACAAGGACGCGCCAAGACACCTGAACGCCACACGCTGATCGATCTGATCAGGTCAGTCAACCAGCAGACACACACACACACACACACACACACACACACACACACACACACACACACTCTCTTGAGGATACAGCTCTCACTGCATTCTTAGTTAACAAGCTGAAATCAAGTCTCTTATTATCACACACACACATGGACACACACACACACACACATATTTATACACACACATACACATGGACACACACACACACACACACACACATACACATGGACACACTCTCCTCTGAGCCTCATTCTGTGGTCGGCGGACATCATTAGAGGGTTTTGTGAGAAACCGAGAGGGAATTTTTCTTTTGGGTTTCAATGGAGAGACCACAGATGGGGGGGGGGGGGGACAACAGAGAGACAGACAGGGAGACAGAGAGACAGACAGGGAGACAATAAGATAAGATAGATACAAAGATAACAGTCACTGCCGCTTGTTTCAGAACCTTGATGCCATTTTCCAAAACGCTTGATACAAAACTCACAACCGATGATCAAGTTGCATGTTTTTCAATTGCTTGGATACAAAAACCAAAGATCATTTGTTCATTGAACTAAAGTCCTAAACCTGTTCAATATAACATCAAAGTTCTTTTTCAAAATGCAAATCCTACGTTAGTGTTGAAATGAGCGTCCATTCATTTCATTACAATGATCTAACTATCAATTGATACGACATGTCAGAGTAATAAGTATTTGCTACGTGAGCCTCAGTGTGGAACACGTTTAGATCCATTCACACCAAACAGTGTGGAACACGTTTAGATCCATTCACACCAATCAGTGTGGAACACGTTTAGATCCATTCACACCAATCAGTGTGGAACACGTTTAGATCCATTCACACCAATCAGTGTGGAACACGTTTAGATCCATTCACACCAATCAGTGTGCAACACGTTTAGATCCATTCACACCAATCAGTGTGGAACACGTTTAGATCCATTCACACCAATCAGTGTGCAACACGTTTAGATCCATTCACACTAATCAGTGTGGAACACGTTTAGATCCATTCACACCAAACAGTGTGGAACACGTTTAGATCCATTCACACCAATCAGTGTGGAACACGTTTAGATCCATTCACACCAATCAGTGTGGAACACGTTTAGATCCATTCACACCAATCAGTGTGGAACACGTTTAGATCCATTCACACCAATCAGTGTGGAACACGTTTAGATCCATTCACACCAATCAGTGTGGAACACGTTTAGATCCATTCACACCAATCAGTGTGGAACACGTTTAGATCCATTCACACCAATCAGTGTGGAACACGTTTAGATCCATTCACACCAATCAGTGTGGAACACGTTTAGATCCATTCACACCAATCAGTGTGCAACATGAACTGATTGGACGACAACATCTGTGGATGTGATATTTGATCATCGTTCTCTACCGGACACTGTAGAACCGTCCCATGTACCACTTTCCACCCCACGCTGAACTCGTCCAGCCCTGCCAACGCCAGGATGTGTGGTCGGGCGCAGGGCTCCCGTTGGCTCTTATGATGCAGCTCTCTGTAGAGCTGATGGCGTGATGATGTCATCGTGTGGGACAATGTCAGCTTCCACCAGGCTCTAATGGTGCACGTTTTCAGCCCGTATTTGCCCCCATAGTCT
>NC_135688.1:830000-832500 GCF_964276395.1 Gasterosteus aculeatus | reverse complement strand
GAGCGTGACATCATGTAGCCTCAATCAAAACCAGACTCCAAAACCTCAAATGCAGGAATGGAGGCGCACATCACAGGATAACACACACACACACACACGCACACACACACACACACACACACACACACGCCCAGACACACTCACTCGCTCAGACACGCCTGTCATCTGTTGGACTCCCTCCCATCAGCACTGAGGCATTCTGGGATTGTAGAAGTAAGAAGTTGCTGAAGGTGAAGACAGTGAGGACGGGATACCAACGAAGAAGAAGGATGTGTCCTCTGATGAACGTCATAGAAGAAGAAACTGACAGACAGCTGATCAACCTGCTGAGAACGGGGGCACAAGTGTGTGTGTGTGAGTGTGTGTGTGTGTGTGTGTGTCTGTGTGTGTGTCTGTGTGTGTGTGTGTGTGTGCGTGTGTGTGTGTGTGTGTGCATGTGTGTGTGTGTGTGTGTGAGCCAGCTGCAGGTAAACGAGTCACTCACACCTGTCCATTAAATCTGAGCTGTGTGTTTATTATGATGAGGAATCGGTCGTTCTGATTGGTCGAAAGCAGCCAAACTGAATATTAAACACGTGACGTTGTGTCCTACAGGTGGTAATAATGAATGTGTGATGAAGTGAAGCAGGAAGCAGCTGTGACCGTGAGCTGAACATCTGTGAAGACGTCTTACCTCCACAATGCTCTTCAGGTCCCTGACGTAGCTTTGCTCCGTCTCCACGATCTCCAGCACGACTCGGTCCAGGCGGGACAGCTGTTTGGGCGGGGCCACCGCACCTGCCGCCGCCGGATCGGCTACACGTCCACGGGGGGGGTTGCCTCCACCCGGGACGGCACAGGCTCCTCCTCCTCCCCCGTTGGCTCCTCCTCTGTGCGGCGCCACCAGCGGCGTGAGCTCCAGGCTGATGTCCGAGTCGTTCCTCGTAGAGGAGGAGGAGGCGCTGTAGGTTGGCACGGCGCCATACGGCAGCGAGGAAGAGGAGGAGGTGGAAGAGGAGGAGGAGGAGTGGGAGGTGTCCTGCAGGGAGACGGAGGAGACGGAGGACGACAGGGACAGGGAGGCGTTGTGCTCGCCGTCGGAGCAGGCGGTGTTGACGGAGGTGCAGGAGGAGGACGAGGCTCCTCGCTCGCACGATGACATCATCCTACCCACAATCCCACCGAGGGACGAGGCTGAGGAGGGACGCTCGGCCGCTGCAGGGACACAAAGAGAGGTCAAACGTTAAAAGACATCTGAAACGTTTACACAAACTCAACTAACAAAGCAGATCAACGTGAGAACAATCATAACGGAGATGATTCAAACAAGACGCCAAGGTCCATAGCAACCACCCTAGCAACAGCGTGACGGTTATCTGGGTATCTGTAAAACTAACAAATCAAACATTATGCAAATAAAATCTACAGAATCAAAGTCATTTGGGTGGAAGTTAACGGCGCAGTAACCGTCAGCAGTCACAGCTGTGCTCACAGGATTAATACAGAAAACCACAGAAAACCATCAGAAGAACTCGTGTTCCCTCCAGCTGCGACCGCGGCGTCCTGGATGAAAGTCGCTGACATCCAGCGACCCGACTTACTTCAGAACGGACCTTTGAGAAGGTCTTCTCCAAAAACCCACCAAACACATCCACAGGGGTGCAACGTCCAAAGAATCCAAAACCACGAGTGTCCGACCGGGATCAGTGGATGGAAGGTTTGGTCCACGGCGAAGATCTGCAGGCTCAACGAGGCTGCTGGAGTCACCGACCATCAAACGCAAGCATCACGAACCAGGAAACAGGAGGGCAGGGGCAGGAAGTGTGTGTGTGTGTGCGTGTGTGTGTGTGCGTGTGCGTGTGTGTGTGTGTGGGTGCAGCAGAGCGTCACATCGCTACCAACTGACACAATAAACTCTTCTGGCTGAGTGTGAAACGAGATCACGTTAAATACTTTTATTTCAAATGTAAACTGACTGAAACATTAAAAACACGACTTTTCAAATGTCTTCTAATTCATTTCTTCGTCCTCTTCAAACAACTTGTCGTTGTTTGTGTTTTCTTCCATTCGAACCTTTAATAAATACGGCCATTTGGCGTCTTCATGAGACGACTGTTGGCTTCAGACAATGAAGCTGATGAGAAGAGATGTTGGGTTCTGGACTGAGACACGGACCAGCGTGCACGCGAGGTCTCCTGGGTGAGCTACAGCAGGTCCTGGTCTCCTCGTGGTCCACCGTGTGGTTCCATGTCTCCGGCCCTCGCTGCAATCATTCCTTTGTTACTCGGGGAAGCGTCTGTTTGTGCGTTTGTGGCGTGTAGCTACAGAGCGTTGATTCATCATCTAATGTCGGATGAAGATGCAGTTCAGCAAAGTTACCCTTCTGTTGCGTTTTAAATGTAATTCTATTTGTTTGTGGGAGTTTCCCTCTGAATGTAACCGAGAATACAGTTTATCTGTTTTGGAAAGTGCTATTATTTATTATTCACCACAGGTTACTATTACATTAAATATAAGATCA
>NC_135688.1:750000-822500 GCF_964276395.1 Gasterosteus aculeatus | reverse complement strand
GCAATGGGAAATAATTCATTCTTATGTTTATTGTTACTTAACTGTGCAAATAAAAAAAAAAACAATAAAACTATAAACTTCACTCTGTCGGGACTCAAACTAAAAACACTGTAAAGTTTAACTGGTGGTGAATTCCTGAAGGGATTGATTGAAGGAAGCAGCATCTAAAGGACCTGAACTCACAACCAGTGAGAACCGAGCAGGATGACGTTATTCCACTGGAATCCAACGTAAAGGTTTACAACACTTGACTTGGATGGTATGCCACCAAAATACAAGTTCACCCATATATTATTTTATTTTTGGCACTGAAACCCAAACACTTTTGGGATTTATTTATTCGAACTTTTGTTATTTGAGGAGTAACAGATTAAGGAAGTAGAGTTGAACCAACAAAACCTGCCGAAAAGACAAATGTGAATGGAATTTCCATTTAGTGTGTGTGTGTGTGTGTGTGAGTGTGAGTGTGGGAGTGTGTGTGAGTGTGAGTGTGGGGGGGGGGGAAGTGTGACTCAAATTAGTGGAAAGAAACAAAATGACAGTCTTTATGGGAGGACTGGAATGATGAGGCGGGAGAGAGAGGGAGAGACGAAAGGAGCCGTGAGTCATGCTGGGAATCCACCGAACACCTGAAACCAGGTTATAATAACACACACCTGGTTCATATGAGACGACAACAGCGGAGCATTGTTAAGAATAGAGACGACTGTGTGGCAATCGGGCAGCAGCTTCCGGGTCTGAAAAGTGAAGTCAAAGCTTCACGCGTTAAAGCTGCATCCTCTGCAGTGACCAGCAGGGGGCGACTCCTCTGCTCCCATAGACGTCTATGAGGAAATGACTCTACTTCTCTGTAGTGACCAGCAGGGGGCGACTCCTCTGCTCCCATAGACGTCTATGAGGAAATGACTCTACTTCTCTGTAGTGACCAGCAGGGGGCGACTCCTCTGCTCCCATAGACGTCTATGAGGAAATGACTCTACTTCTCTGTAGTGACCAGCAGGGGGCGACTCCTCTGCTCCCATAGACGTCTATGAGGAAATGACTCTACTTCTCTGTAGTGACCAGCAGGGGGCGACTCCTCTGCTCCCATAGACGTCTATGAGGAAATGACTCTACTTCTCTGTAGTGACCAGCAGGGGGCGACTCCTCTGCTCCCATAGACGTCTATGAGGAAATGACTCTACTTCTCTGTAGTGACCAGCAGGGGGCGACTCCTCTGCTCCCATAGACGTCTATGAGGAAATGACTCTACTTCTCTGTAGTGACCAGCAGGGGGCGACTCCTCTGCTCCCATAGACGTCTATGAGGAAATGACTCTACTTCTCTGTAGTGACCAGCAGGGGGCGACTCCTCTGCTCCCATAGACGTCTATGAGGAAATGACTCGGTCACACAATTTCAAAATAAATGCTTTCAATTAATCTGTTTAGTCTTTTACCTGATGTTTATTTGCAAACTCGAAACATGTGCAACATCAACTGACTTCCTGTCTGTGGCCCACTGGTTTCTACTGAAGATGACATTCTTTCAATAATACAATTTAATCTGTAATGAACTCATTCTTATCAAAACAGAGCGTACGTGTTAGTAGATAAAGATAGTTAGAAGATATATTACCTACTTGTTAGTACAAGAAGAGAAGACACAGAGCATATACTCATTACAGATCTGCTATAATCAGTCCCCTACTCCTCTTCATCTAACTGACATTCCACATTTATTTTTGTGTGGGAAGTTTGTTTTTAAATGAAGTGTTTTTGAAAGATGAGACGAGAGAGAGAGGACGGGATCAGATTCACGTTATCTCCCTAATACGTTGAGTTGACCTTTGGCCTCGGAGATAGAAACCAGGACTCATTATGATCAACATTTAACCAGCTGTACGTCAGTAAGAGTACATGAATATACTTAAATGTAATCATTATGCAAAATAATACAGTATTTTGGTGCTTTCATCTATAATAATACATCATCATTAATTAGTGGATTAGATTTTGTTCATAATGATTCTTGAGTCTTTAAAGTAATTTAAATGATCAAATAAATGTAGGGCAGTAATAAAGACCAGAGGAGTAAAAGAATAAAGTAGATGAAAGCTCTGTCATACTGACTACTTTCTCTCATCAAAGAAACTTTCCTGTAGTAATTGAATAATGAAAACGTTTATACAGTATATATATATATATATATATATATATATATGTATTCATGACATTTGACACATCGACACATCGATTCGTTGACATATATGGAAGAAAAGACCAGAAAGAGCGTAACGTCGGAAACATCCAGCTAATGGCAATTAAAGTAAAAACTAGCAAATGTATCGTTTGTAACTCATGACGAAGCCCTTTAGTCCGGATGAGATTTTGCCGGGTTACAACTGGATTCAAACCCATCACAACGCCCCCTACAGGCCACTGTGCCCATCACAACGCCCCCTACAGGCCTCCGTGCCCATCACAACGCCCCCTACAGGCCACCGTGCCCATCACAACGCCCCCTACAAGCCTCCGTGCCCATCACAACGCCCCCTACAGGCCACCGTGCCCATCACAACGCCCCCTACAAGCCTCCGTGCCCATCACAACGCCCCCTACAGGCCACTGTGCCCATCACAAGGCCCCCTACAGGCCTCCGTGCCCATCACAACGCCCCCTACAAGCCTCCGTGCCCATCACAACGCCCCCTACAGGCCTCCGTGCCCATCACAACGCCCCCTACAGGCCACCGTGCCCATCACAACGCCCCCTACAAGCCTCCGTGCCCATCACAACGCCCCCTACAGGCCACTGTGCCCATCACAAGGCCCCCTACAGGCCTCCGTGCCCATCACAACGCCCCCTACAAGCCTCCGTGCCCATCACAACGCCCCCTACAGGCCTCCGTGCCCATCACAACGCCCCCTACAGGCCACTGTGCCCATCACAACGCCCCGTACAAGCTTCCGTGCCCATCACAAGGCCCCCTACAGGCCACCGTGCCCATCACAACGCCCCCTACAAGCCTCCGTGCCCATCACAAGGCCCCCTACAGGCCACCGTGCCCATCACAACGCCCCCTACAGGCCACTGTGCCCATCACAAGGCCCCCTACAGGCCTCCGTGCCCATCACAAGGCCCCCTACAAGCCTCCGTGCCCATCACAAGGCCCCCTACAGGCCTCCGTGCCCATCACAACGCCCCCTACAGGCCACTGTGCCCATTACAACGCCCCCTACCGGCCTCCGTGCCCATCACAACGCCCCCTACAGGTGCAGTTATGGTATTGATGCAGTGTCCAGATGTGGTACGGCACACACACACACACACACACACACACACACAGAAGACACTCCAAGGAAGATAATCTTTCAAAACAAATGATCAATTCTATCATCTATTAGAGAGCATTTTCTAAGGTTTTAGAGTGAAAGTGATTTTGTTTTTGTGTTCTTTGCATTATAATGTAATTGTAACTTATGCGTGATTTATACTTCAATGCATTGGAATGTGTTCCTGTTGATCTTTGCAGATCTTTTCTGGTCTTATGAGTTCACCTCTCAAAGCGGTAGAAGGAGAGTACCTGGGAGGCATGGAGGTCTGCGGGGAGCCCCTGCAGCTGCCCTCAGGTCCGATCCTCCCCTCGCTGTTTCTCCGGTCTTCCTGCGGTTCCTCCGCTCGCGATGGAACCGAACACTTGAAAACTTTCAACAACGTCGCCTCCAGCCCCCCACTCCCCCTCCTCCACACCCCCAAGAAAGAAACGCTCAGTCCTCCTGCAGGTCCGCTGACCTACTTGTGTTTGCGCACCAAAAGCGTCCGAAGAGGACAAGGGAATCGATCCAACATCTGTCCAGTAAGATCTCCACGTTACGTCCACATCTGGATTAAGACTTCATATCATGTGAGCGGCGCTGGTTTCAGCACTTTGGAGTCCCGGTGGAAGATGTGATCCGGGCGGCGGAGACTCGGACCGACCGAGTCTGCCGTTCCAGCGGAGGGAGGAAAGGAGGGAGGGGAGGAGAGAAGACGGAAGGGGGGAGGTCCAAGGGAGGTAGAGAGAGAAAGACCCATGACAACGGTCCAGCTGTTTGCAGGACAACAAAACCTTTTCTGAGGGAGAGTTTCACTCTGCAGAGTTTACGTCAGCAGAATGACGTCATAAAGCCGCTCAGCGCATCAAGCGAGGCTCGTTTAATCAGGTGGGAAACAGAACCGTACACGCGCCATTAGTGACAGTTTATTACACCTACGTGCCTGGAAACAAACTGTATTCTCATAGAAAGACCCGCCCGCAGCACTCACTGATTGGTGAACCGTCACGACTAACAGCCAATCACACGCCTTGAAGGCAGGTCAATTCAACTACATCCTCTCAGCTGAGGTCCTCAAGTAGCTGAAGCCAAATGCCAGCAAAATACAAACAATGGTATTGTTGTCTCTTTTGAGTTTGATTTTTCGTAGAATAATGAAAATGAACAATACCTATAATAAAAACAAAGAAGTAACTCAGTGACAAGAGCAAACTCACAAGAACCAGTCACTTCTATTTATAACAAAACATGACTAAACAATCCATCAAAACAGATGCACTAAAGCAAGAGGACGGAGCCAAGGTTGTTGTCACGATACCAAAAGTATGACAATACCTGCCATGAATAACCCAATACCCAATATTTTCCATACTATACCAAATAAATACCAATAAATAAAACACATGTTTGGTTCCCTTTTTACCAGCGTGTTCCTGCCCAGCTCTTTGAACACAACAAATGACATTAATATTAGTATTAATCTACAGCAAGATATGAATGAAAACTACATGGTGCCATTGATCACACACGGCTGTGTAATGCAGCCAAAGTATTTCCACATTTCACTTCTGTTATTTTGTCTCCAACCATCCGATGACTGTCGGCAAGAGCTCGTCCACGTGAGGCCGAGGCCCAAAGTCCCTAAACCAGTGGATCTCAACTGGTCCGGCTCCGGGACCCACCATCACCCCTTAATGACAAGCTGCGACCCAAATCGAGGAACATTCTCAACGTCTCAAATTTATTTAATGAAAATATGGTGCAGTTGGAACCTGAGAGAGTACGGAGACAGAATCCGTATGCCAACACAAAAACAAGTTTAATGAAAAAACAAAACAGCCAGCTGTTAATTCTAATTTTCATTTTCCCAGGCAAAGGCCCGTGACCCATTAAAAACGGGTCCGCGACCCACCAGTTGAGAATCACTGCCCTAAACCCTACGTCTGCCTCTGTATGTACTATTAGCTGACAAATGTTTATATTTAAGTCCAGTACAAGGTGTAGTAGGTGGAGGGGCTACCTAGTACAGGTATAGTGGGTGGAGGGGCTACCTAGTACAGGTGTAGTGGGACGAGGGGCTACCTAGTACAGGTGTAGTGGGACGAGGGGCTACCTAGTACAGGTGTAGTGGGACGAGGGGCTACCTAGTACAGGTGTAGTGGGACGAGGTGCTGCCTGGTCAAGATGTAGTGGGTGGAGGTGCTACCTGGTCCAGGTGTAGTGGGTGGAGGGGCTACCGAGTACAGGTGTAGTGGGTGGAGGTGCTACCTGGTCCAGTTATAGTGGGTGGAGGGGCTACCTAGTACAGGTGTAGTGGGACGAGGTGCTACCTGGTCCAGGTGTAGTGGGTGGAGGTGCTACCTGGTCCAGGTGTAGTGGGTGGAGGTGCTACCTGGTCCAGTTATAGTGGGTGGAGGTGCTACCTGGTCCAGGTGTAGTGGGTGGTGTGTTTTTAGCTGTAGAGGATAGATAGAGAGCAGACAGTCGGTAGTAAAATAAAATGTACTATATGGACCCCTGAGAATGAGTGGAGTAAAATGTACTATATTTCCACTGAATGACTCGAGCTCAAACACACACACACACACACACACGTGTACACACAGAAAAAACTAATGAGCAAATAAACAGAGGCAGTTGTCATGGCTGCCACATCGGAAATTTCAAACCCCCTCACCTTGTAAAAAAACTAGAAAAAACGTTCCCTTTCCAGAAGGAATGAAGACGTTAATCACACCTCCAAAGTATTTGCACGTGTATTGGATTATTTGTAAAAAACGATGTGTGTATTCTGAATTATTTCTGTGTTTCTGACACATTTCTGTCATGAACTAATTATTGTTTGTTATCATAAGAGATGCATGAGTGGTTTTATCAGTGTGACATACAGTTGATCAAATATATTGATGGCACTGGTCTCGCTGCTCAAGACGTAACTTTGGTCATGATTCATATTTTCAATGAATTATTTTTTAATTCATACAGGACTGAGGTCCACCTGTAGTTTCAGAATATGTCTAAACTGATTTACACCACTTCACACACACACACACACACACACACACACACACACACACACACACACATTCCTCGCCACATCTGTTCCTTTTAAGAAACCAGTTTACCAGTCTGGACCAGTGAGACCTTTATACTGGACAAACACAACTTGAAGTAAACAACGCACACATGCTGGAATGTGTACATAAACAGCAACAGCCGATAAAAAATATGGACTCACACGCACACACACACACACGGAGGGTAAACAGAGGTAGTGAGCTGGCATCGCTCCTGATAGTGTTATTTCAAACTCAGACATTCCTCAACCCCTTTTCTTCTGGACAATCACCCACCCAACCAAGGGAGTGTGTGAATGTGTGAGTGAGTGTGTGTGTGTGTGCTGGACTTTATGACGCCGGTTCAGTGTGTCAGAAGTCAAACAGGAACCTTTGACTAGAATGAGACTGGTGATGATGGTTTCTTAGCAGACAGACATCCTTGATTCTATCAGTTGCTGCTGGATCATTTTACAGAGTTTCCACTCGACTCATCTAAAACTGTTTCCTCTCGAAGCAGCAAATTTTTGTTTTGCCATGAACGCAATTCAACGTGTGTTCATACTATGATATCTTTTTTTTTATTTAGACAGAATTTTCTTTTTCGTAGTCAGTTTACGCCAAAACAAAACACCAGTTGTCACAATAAAGCAATCGGTTACATTTTAGGAAAAGATCAGGGCAAAGCTTGTGTGTTAAAGCTGCATTCTCTGTAGTGACCAGCAGGGGGCGACTCCTCTGCTCCCATAGACGTCTATGAGGAAATGACTCTACTTCTCTGTAGTGACCAGCAGGGGGCGACTCCTCTGCTCCCATAGACGTCTATGAGGAAATGACTCTACTTCTCTGTAGTGACCAGCAGGGGGCGACTCCTCTGCTCCCATAGACGTCTATGAGGAAATGACTCTACTTCTCTGTAGTGACCAGCAGGGGGCGACTCCTCTGCTCCCATAGACGTCTATGAGGAAATGACTCTACTTCTCTGTAGTGACCAGCAGGGGGCGACTCCTCTGCTCCCATAGATGTCCATGAGGAAATGACTCTACTTCTTTGCTGTGACCAGCAGGGGGCGACTCCTCTGCTCCCATAGACGTCTATGAGAAAATGACTCTCTTGATTTATTCCCTCAGTAAACATTGTAAACATGAGTTTATGGTCTCAGTCTCTAGTTTCAAGTCTTCTTCAATACAGCATGATGTTCATTTAGTGAATTATGGTCCAACAGACCATAAAGCAGGGGATGCTTTAGGGCGGGGCTACACGCTGATTGACAGGTCTACCAAAGAGGTGTACGCCATCTCTACGTCAATCCTCCAAGTTACTTCCTGGTTGTTAGAAACCAAGATGACCACGGCAAAATCAACAAATGTGATGAGCTTCAAAAGGGCTTTAAAACACCAGTCTACAAACCACAAAATGAGGTGACGTCACTACGACTACGTCCACTTCTTATATATATATATAAAGAGTTGCTGGTTTAACGTCACATTATGGGTGATGAATTATGGTTGATTTGGCAAAGTCTGCAGAAAGGCTGGCTTAGCGAAAAGGTTTATGATTGGTTAGTTAGTTCATCATGGAAATGACGGGGAACCCATTTATTTTCATGACTGTAGCCAACTTTCCCTGATTTATCAGGTTATTACTTTACAAACCACAGAGAGTAACACATATATACAACCTGTCATTTCTTTTAATGAAACTAAGTATTTTTCACATTGAGGCCTGTTGATGAGGCGAATCAGAGTGTTTATAATGACGGAATCATCTTTTTTAGGCGGCTCCACCTTCTAAATATACTACTCTTAAAAAGGCCTACTCAAGACTGTATTCACTAACTCTACTCCTCAACACATCGGAACTCTTAAAAGCCACCTGCACATTTTAACACATTGTCTTCTTCGTGATTTTAGCAAACACTCATACACACACATTTTCCCCCAGCTGATGACCTCTGACTATCCCCCCAATGTGTTTTCCCTTCTCCCCGTCACACATTTCAGATCGGTTGTGGAGGAAGTATTCAGACCTTTTCCTGCATTACATTACAGGTCATTTAGCTGACGCTTTTATCCAAAGCGACTTACATTACATTTTCAACCCATGGCTCTTACACTTTCCCCGGGGAGCACTTAGGGGTTGGGTGTCTTGCTCAGGGACACTTCGACATGGGACATGGGGCAGCCTGGACTCAAACCACCAACCTTGTGGTTCCCACCCTCTCTACCCCCTGCGCCACAACAACCCTGCAGTAAAAGTACTCCGGCCAACCTGTGAAGATGCTTGAGTGGAGGTACTCTGTTACATTCCAGCGGGGCTGGAGGTTTTTTGGGAGCGTCTGTTTCTCAGATAGCCTGTAATGAGATGGCAGGCAGAGCCAAGATGGCTGCCGCCGTGTCATCAGCAGTGGAAATGTGGTTGCTCATTAGAGATGGAATATCAATACGGGCTGCGGTGACTTCACTCTGAAGGCTGTGAGCTGATCCGGAACGCAGGAAGCAGCCGAGACACAAAACAAAACCCGGAGACAATGGTCTTACCCTGGATTCACCAAGAAGTAGAAGAAGAAGAAAAAGAAAGCAGAAAAAGGCCTATATATTCCTTCAAGGTCCATAAAACAAATGAGGAGTCCAGGCCTCCTGTTAAGATGTCGTATTAGACATATGAATCTAATTATGATATTATTAATAACTTTACATTGTAGGACCAAAAAACAATGTTATACAATAAGCTGATTGTTAGATGTATATTTTAAATGCATAATCCACAATACTATATTTTGTTTTAAAACTAAAATATTTTAGTCTATGCCAAATCCCAGACTTCTGGATTTTTTATCCCTACCGAAAATGAAGGTGTTGAAAATACTGCCAAAAACTGTTCAAGAGACAGGGTAAATCAAAAGGTAGCCCCGCCCTGAAGAATATTACCTTATTTATTTATATTTCTTATTATTTTTTATATCTTTTTTTTTTGGAAGATATTTGCCAGCTATAAACTACTCTGTGGAGCATTGGGGAGCGCGATGGCTTTTGCCAGAAAAGTACCTCAAAACTGACTTGTCACTTCATGCTTTATAAATTTATTCCATGTACCATATGTTGTAGGTTCGAGTCCCACCATAGTTAAGCTTTAGATAATCCAGATTCTGTGACAAAAGCCAGAAATCTCTCTGGGGAATTACTGCTTAAATAAAAGCATTTTATCCCATCCTATAAAATGCAATTACCGTCCGTTACATTTTTAGTTTTAAAGTATTACTTCTGTCGTAGTCGAGTTTTAAATCCAGCATGGTGTTCATCTTTACGCTGTATTCTCATGCTTTGGACTATTTAATTCACTTGATATCTTCTTTTTTGAGAATTCTTTGCAAATCATGAGCGACTCTGTGGCGCAATGGACAGCGCGTTGGACTTCTAGTTGATCATCATGAAAGTAATTCAAAGGTTGTGGGTTCGAGTCCCACCAGAGTTGAACTTTAAATTCAGTGACAAAAGCCAGAAATCACTCTGGGGAATTACTGCTTAAATAAAAGCATTTTATCCCATCCCATAATAATGCATTTACCGTCTGTAACATTTTGAGTTTTAAAGTTTTACTCCTGTCGTAGTCAAGTTTTAAATCCAGCATGGTGTTCATCTTTACGCTGTATTATCATGCTTCGGACTATTTAATTCACTTGATATCTTCTTTTTTTGAGGATTCTTTGGAAATCATGAGCGACTCTGTGGCGCAATGGACAGCGCGTTGGACTTCTAGTTGATCATCATGAAAGCAATTCAAAGGTTGTGGGTTCGAGTCCCACCAGAGTAAAACTTTAGATTCAGTGACAAAAGCCAGAAATCTCTCTGGGGAATTACTGCTTAAATAAAAGCATTTCATCCCATCCTATAAAATGCAATTACCGTCCGTTACATTTTTAGTTTTAAAGTATTACTTCTGTCGTAGTCGAGTTTTAAATCCAGCATGGTGTTCATCTTTACGCTGTATTCTCATGCTTTGGACTATTTAATTCACTTGATATCTTCTTTTTTTGAGAATTCTTTGCAAATCATGAGCGACTCTGTGGCGCAATGGACAGCGCGTTGGACTTCTAGTTGATCATCATGAAAGTAATTCAAAGGTTGTGGGTTCGAGTCCCACCAGAGTTGAACTTTAAATTCAGTGACAAAAGCCAGAAATCACTCTGGGGAATTACTGCTTAAATAAAAGCATTTTATCCCATCCCATAATAATGCATTTACCGTCTGTAACATTTTGAGTTTTAAAGTTTTACTCCTGTCGTAGTCAAGTTTTAAATCCAGCATGGTGTTCATCTTTACGCTGTATTATCATGCTTCGGACTATTTAATTCACTTGATATCTTCTTTTTTTGAGGATTCTTTGGAAATCATGAGCGACTCTGTGGCGCAATGGACAGCGCGTTGGACTTCTAGTTGATCATCATGAAAGCAATTCAAAGGTTGTGGGTTCGAGTCCCACCAGAGTAAAACTTTAGATTCAGTAACAAAAGCCAGAAATCTCTCTGGGGAATTACTGCTTAAATAAAAGCATTTTATCCCATCCCATAATAATGCATTTACCGTCCGTTACATTTTGAGTTTTAAAGTTTTACTTCTGTCGTAGTCGAGTTTTAAATCCAGCATGGTGTTCATCTTTACGCTGTATTCTCATGCTTTGGACTATTTGATTCACTTGATATCTTCTTTTTTTGAGAATTCTTTGCAAATCATGAGCGACTCTGTGGCGCAATGGACAGCGCGTTGGACTTCTAGTTGATCATCATGAAAGTAATTCAGAGGTTGTCGGTTCGAGTCCCACCAGAGTTGAACTTTAGATTCAGTGACAAAAGCCAGAAATATCTCTGGGCAATTACTGCTTAAAAAGAAAGCATTTCTTTCCATCCCATTATAATGCATTTACCGTCTGTAACATTTTTAGTTTCAAAGTTTTACTTCTGTCGTAGTTGAGTTTTAAATCCAGCATGGTGTTGACCCTTACGCTGTATTATGTGCTGGACTATTTTTTTCTTCTCTTTGTATCTACTTTTTTTGAGGATTCTTTTTAAATCATGAGCGACTCTGTGGCGCAATGGACAGCGCGTTGGACTTCTAGTTGATCATCATGAAAGCAATTCAAAGGTTGTGGGTTCAAGTCCCACCAGAGTAAAACTTTAGATTCCGTGACAAAAGCCAGAAATCTCTCTGGGGTATTACTGCTTAAATAAAAGCATTTTATCCAATCCTATAAAAATGCATTTACCGTTCGTTACATTTTTAGTTTTAAAATATTACTTCTGTCGTAGTCGAGTTTTAAATCCAGCATGGTGTTCATCTTTACGCTGTATTATCATGCTTCGGACTATTTAATTCACTTGATATCTTCTGTTTTTGAGGATTCTTTGAAAGTCATGAGCGACTCTGTGGCGCAATGGACAGCGCGTTGGACTTCTAGTTGATCATCAAGAAAGCAATTCAAAGGTTGTGGGTTCGAGTCCCACCAGAGTTGAACTTTAGATTCAGTGAAAAAAGCCAGAAATATCTCTGGGGAATTACTGCTTAAATAAAAGTATTTTATCCCATCCCATAATAATGCATTTACCGTCCGTTACATTTTGAGTTTTAAAGTTTTACTCCTGTCGAAGTCAAGTTTTAAATCCAGCATGGTGTTCACCCTTACGCTGTATTATCATGTGCTGGACTATTTTTTTCTTCTCTTTATATCTACTTTTTTTGAGGATTCTTTGCAAATCATGAGCGACTCTGTGGTGCAATGGACAGCGCGTTGGACTTCTAGTTGATCGTCATGAAAGTAATTCAAAGGTTGTGGGTTCGAGTCCCACCAGAGTTGAACTTTAGATTCAGTGACAAAAGCCAGAAATCTCTCTGGGGAATTACTGCTTAAATAAAAGCATTTTATCCCATTCCATAATAATGCATTTACCGTCCGTTACATTTTGAGTTTTAAAGTTTTACTCCTGTCGTAGTCAAGTTTTAAATCCAGCATGGTGTTCACCCTTACGCTGTATTATCATGTGCTGGACTATTTTTTTCTTCTCTTTGTATCTACTTTTTTTGAGGATTCTTTGTAAATCATGAGAGACTCTGTGGCGCAATGGACAGCGCGTTGGACTTCTAGTTAATCATCATGAAAGTAATTCAAAGGTTGTGGGTTCGAGTCCCACCAGAGTTGAACTTTAGATTCAGTGACAAAAGCCAAGAAATCTCTCTGGGGAATTACTGCTTAAATAAAAGCATTTTATCCCATCCCATAATAATGCATTTACCGTCCGTTACATTTTGAGTTTTAAAGTATTACTCCTGTCGTAGTCAAGTTTTAAATCCAGCATGGTGTTCACCCTTACGCTGTATTATCATGTGCTGGACTATTTTTTTCTTCTCTTTGTATATACTTTTTTTGAGGATTCTTTGTAAATCATGAGAGACTCTGTGGCGCAATGGACAGCGCGTTGGACTTCTAGTTGATCATCATGAAAGTAATTCAAAGGTTGTGGGTTCGAGTCCCACCAGAGTTGAACTTTAGATTCAGTGACAAAAGCCAGAAATCTCTCTGGGGAATTACTGCTTAAATAAAAGCATTTTTTCCCATCCCATAATAATGCATTTACCGTCCGTTACATTTTGAGTTTTAAAGTTTTACTCCTGTCGTAGTCAAGTTTTAAATCCAGCATGGTGCTCACCCTTACGCTGTATTTTCATGTGCTGGACCATTTTTTTCTTCTCTTTATATCTACTTTTTTTGAGGATTCTTTGCAAAGCATGAGCGACTCTGTGGCGCAATGGACAGCGCGTTGGACTTCTAGTTGATCATCATGAAAGCAATTCAAAGGTTGTGGGTTCGAGTCCCACCAGAGTTGAACTTTAGATTCAGTGACAAAATCCAGAAATCTCTCTGTAGATTTACTGCTTAAATAAAAGCATTTTATCCCATCCTATAAAAATGCATTTACCGTCCGTTACATTTTGAGTTTTAAAGTATTACTTCTGTCGTAGTCGAGTTTTAAATCCAGCATGGTGTTCATCTTTACGCTGTATTATCATGCTTTGGACTATTTAATTCACTTGATATCTTCTTTTTTTGAGGATTCTTTGAAAATCACCAGCGACTCCGTGGCGCAATGGACAGCGCGTTGGACTTCTAGTTGATCATCATGAAAGTAATTCAAAGGTTGTGGGTTCGAGTCCCACCATAGTTGAACATTAGATTCAGTGACAAAAGCCAGAAATCTCTCTGGGGAATTACTGCTTAAATAAAAGCATTTTTTCCCATCCCATAATAATGCATTTACCGTCCGTTACATTTTGAGTTTTAAAGTTTTACTCCTGTCGTAGTCGAGTTTTAAATCCAGCATGGTGTTCATCTTAACGCTGTATTATCATGCTTTGGACTATTTAATTCACTTGATATCTTCTTTTTTTGAGGATTCTTTGAAAATCACCAGCGACTCTGTGGCGCAATGGACAGCGCGTTGGACTTCTAGTTGATCATCATGAAAGTAATTCAAAGGTTGTGGGTTCGAGTCCCACCAGAGTTGAACATTAGATTCAGTGACAAAAGCCAGAAATCTCTCTGGGGAATTACTGCTTAAATAAAAGCATTTTATCCCATCCCATAATAATGCATTTACCGTCCGTTACATTTTGAGTTTTAAAGTTTTACTCCTGTCGTAGTCAAGTTTTAAATCCAGCATGGTGTTCACCCTTATGCTGTATTATCATGTGCTGGACTATTTTTTTCTTCTCTTTGTATCTACTTTTTTTGAGGATTCTTTGTAAATCATGAGCGACTCTGTGGCGCAATGGACAGCGCGTTGGACTTCTAGTTGATCATCATGAAAGTAATTCAAAGGTTGTGGGTTCGAGTCCCACCAGAGTTGAACTTTAGATTCAGTGACAAAAGCCAGAAATCTCTCTGGGGAATTACTGCTTAAATAAAAGCATTTTATCCCATCCCATAATAATGCATTTACCGTCCGTTACATTTTGAGTTTTAAAGTTTTACTCCTGTCGTAGTCAAGTTTTAAATCCAACATGGTGTTGACCCTTACGCTGTATTATCATGTGCTGGACTATTTTTTTCTTCTCTTTGTATCTACTTTTTTTGAGGATTCTTTGTAAATCATGAGAGACTCTGTGGCGCAATGGACAGCGCGTTGGACTTCTAGTTGATCATCATGAAAGCAATTCAAAGGTTGTGGGTTCGAGTCCCACCAGAGTTGAGCTTTAGATTCAGTGACAAAAGCCAGAAATATCTCTGGGCAATTACTGCTTAAAAAGAAATCATTTCTTTCCATCCCATTATAATGCATTTACCGTCCGTTACATTTTGAGTTTTAAAGTTTTACTTCTGTCGTAGTCGAGTTTTAAATCCAGCATGGTGTTCATCTTTACGCTGTATTATCATGCTTTGGACTATTTAATTCACTTGATATCTTCTTTTTTTGAGGATTCTTTGAAAATCACCAGCGACTCTGTGGCGCAATGGACAGCGCGTTGGACTTCTAGTGGATCATCATGAAAGTAATTCAAAGGTTGTGGGTTCGAGTCCCACCAGAGTTGAACTTTAGATTCAGTGACAAAAGCCAGAAATCTCTCTGGGGAATTACTGCTTAAATAAAAGCATTTTATCCCATCCCATAATAATGCATTTACCGTCCGTTACATTATGAGTTTTAAAGTTTTACTCCTGTCGTAGTCAAGTTTTAAATCCAGCATGGTGCTCACCCTTACGCTGTATTTTCATGTGCTGGACCATTTTTTTCTTCTCTTTGTATCTACTTTTTTTGAGGATTCTTTGTAAATCATGAGCGACTCTGTGGCGCAATGGACAGCGCGTTGGACTTCTAGTTGATCATCATGAAAGTAATTCAAAGGTTGTGGGTTCGAGTCCCACCAGAGTTGAACTTTAGATTCAGTGACAAAAGCCAGAAATCTCTCTGGGGAATTACTGCTTAAATAAAAGCATTTTATCCCATCCCATAATAATGCATTTACCGTCCGTTACATTTTGAGTTTTAAAGTTTTACTCCTGTCGTAGTCAAGTTTTAAATCCAACATGGTGTTGACCCTTACGCTGTATTATCATATGCTGGACTATTTTTTTCTTCTCTTTGTATCTACTTTTTTTGAGGATTCTTTGTAAATCATGAGAGACTCTGTGGCGCAATGGACAGAGCGTTGGACTTCTAGTTGATCATCATGAAAGCAATTCAAAGGTTGTGGGTTCGAGTCCCACCAGAGTTGAGCTTTAGATTCAGTGACAAAAGCCAGAAATATCTCTGGGCAATTACTGCTTAAAAAGAAATCATTTCTTTCCATCCCATTATAATGCATTTACCGTCCGTTACATTTTGAGTTTTAAAGTTTTACTTCTGTCGTAGTCGAGTTTTAAATCCAGCATGGTGTTCATCTTTACGCTGTATTATCATGCTTTGGACTATTTAATTCACTTGATATCTTCTTTTTTTGAGGATTCTTTGAAAATCACCAGCGACTCTGTGGCGCAATGGACAGCGCGTTGAACTTCTAGTGGATCATCATGAAAGTAATTCAAAGGTTGTGGGTTCGAGTCCCACCAGAGTTGAACTTTAGATTCAGTGACAAAAGCCAGAAATCTCTCTGGGGAATTACTGCTTAAATAAAAGCATTTTATCCCATCCCATAATAATGCATTTACCGTCCGTTACATTTTGAGTTTTAAAGTTTTACTCCTGTCGTAGTCAAGTTTTAAATCCAGCATGGTGTTCACCCTTACGCTGTATTATCATGTGCTGCACTATTTTTTTCTTCTCTTTGTATATACTTTTTTTGAGGATTCTTTGTAAATCATGAGAGACTCTGTGGCGCAATGGACAGCGCGTTGGACTTCTAGTTAATCATCATGAAAGTAATTCAAAGGTTGTGGGTTCGAGTCCCACCAGAGTTGAACTTTATATTCAGTGACAAAAGCCAGAAATCTCTCTGGGGAATTACTGCTTAAATAAAAGCATTTTATCCCATCACATAATAATGCATTTACCGTCCGTTACATTTTGAGTTTTAAAGTTTTACTCCTGTCGTAGTCAAGTTTTAAATCCAACATGGTGTTGACCCTTACGCTGTATTATCATGTGCTGGACTATTTTTTTCTTCTCTTTGTATCTACTTTTTTTTGAGGATTCTTTGTAAATCATGAGAGACTCTGTGGCGCAATGGACAGCGCGTTGGACTTCTAGTTGATCATCACGCAGTTTTACTTCTGTCGTGGTCGAGTTTTAAATCCAGCATGGTGTTCATCTTTACGCTGTATTCTCATGCTTTGGACTATTTAATTCACTTGATATCTTCTGTTTTTGAGGATTCTTTGAAAATCATGAGCGACTCTGTGGCGCAATGGACAGCGCGTTGGACTTCTAGTTGATCATCATGAAAGCAATTCAAAGGTTGTGGGTTCGAGTCCCACCAGAGTTGAGCTTTAGATTCAGTGACAAAAGCCAGAAATATCTCTGGGCAATTACTGCTTAAAAAGAAATCATTTCTTTCCATCCCATTATAATGCATTTACCGTCCGTTACATTTTGAGTTTTAAAGTTTTACTTCTGTCGTAGTCGAGTTTTAAATCCAGCATGGTGTTCATCTTTACGCTGTATTATCATGCTTTGGACTATTTAATTCACTTGATATCTTCTTTTTTTGAGGATTCTTTGAAAATCACCAGCGACTCTGTGGCGCAATGGACAGCGCGTTGGACTTCTAGTGGATCATCATGAAAGTAATTCAAAGGTTGTGGGTTCGAGTCCCACCAGAGTTGAACTTTAGATTCAGTGACAAAAGCCAGAAATCTCTCTGGGGGATTACTGCTTAAATAAAAGCATTTTATCCCATCCCATAATAATGCATTTACCGTCCGTTACATTTTGAGTTTTAAAGTTTTACTCCTGTCGTAGTCAAGTTTTAAATCCAGCATGGTGTTCACCCTTACGCTGTATTATCATGTGCTGCACTATTTTTTTCTTCTCTTTGTATCTACTTTTTTTGAGGATTCTTTGTAAATCATGAGAGACTCTGTGGCGCAATGGACAGCGCGTTGGACTTCTAGTTAATCATCATGAAAGTAATTCAAAGGTTGTGGGTTCGAGTCCCACCAGAGTTGAACTTTAGATTCAGTGACAAAAGCCAGAAATCTCAAGGGAATTACTGCTTAAATAAAAGCATTTTATCCCAACCCATAATAATGCATTTACCGTCCGTTACATTTTGAGTTTTAAAGTTTTACTCCTGTCGTAGTCAAGTTTTAAATCCAGCATGGTGTTCACCCTTACGCTGTATTATCATGTGCTGCACTATTTTTTTCTTCTCTTTGTATATACTTTTTTTGAGGATTCTTTGTAAATCATGAGAGACTCTGTGGCGCAATGGACAGCGCGTTGGACTTCTAGTTAATCATCATGAAATTAATTCAAAGGTTGTGGGTTCGAGTCCCACCAGAGTTGAACTTTAGATTCAGTGACAAAAGCCAGAAATCTCTCTGGGGAATTACTGCTTAAATAAAAGCATTTTATCCCATCCCATAATAATGCATTTACCGTCCGTTACATTTTGAGTTTTAAAGTTTTACTCCTGTCGTAGTCAAGTTTTAAATCCAACATGGTGTTGACCCTTACGCTGTATTATCATGTGCTGGACTATTTTTTTCTTCCCTTTGTATCTACTTTTTTTGAGGATTCTTTGTAAATCATGAGAGACTCTGTGGCGCAATGGACAGCGCGTTGGACTTCTAGTTGATCATCATGAAAGCAATTCAAAGGTTGTGGGTTCGAGTCCCACCAGAGTTGAGCTTTAGATTCAGTGACAAAAGCCAGAAATATCTCTGGGCAATTACTGCTTAAAAAGAAATCATTTCTTTCCATCCCATTATATTGCATTTACCGTCCGTTACATTTTGAGTTTTAAAGTTTTACTTCTGTCGTAGTCGAGTTTTAAATCCAGCATGGTGTTCATCTTTACGCTGTATTATCATGCTTTGGACTATTTAATTCACTTGATATCTTCTTTTTTTGAGGATTCTTTGAAAATCACCAGCGACTCTGTGGCGCAATGGACAGCGCGTTGGACTTCTAGTTGATCATCATGAAAGTAATTCAAAGGTTGTGGGTTCGAGTCCCACCAGAGTTAAACATTAGATTCAGTGACAAAAGCCAGAAATCTCTCTGGGGAATTACTGCTTAAATAAAAGCATTTTATCCCATCCCATAATAATGCATTTACCGTCCGTTACATTTTGAGTTTTAAAGTTTTACTCCTGTCGTAGTCAAGTTTTAAATCCAGCATGGTGTTCACCCTTACGCTGTATTATCATGTGCTGCACTATTTTTTTCTTCTCTTTGTATATACTTTTTTTGAGGATTCTTTGTAAATCATGAGAGACTCTGTGGCGCAATGGACAGCGCGTTGGACTTCTAGTTGATCATCATGAAAGCAATTCAAAGGTTGTGGGTTCGAGTCCCACCAGAGTTGAGCTTTAGATTCAGTGACAAAAGCCAGAAATATCTCTGGGCAATTACTGCTTAAAAAGAAATCATTTCTTTCCATCCCATTATAATGCATTTACCGTCCATTACATTTTGAGTTTTAAAGTTTTACTTCTGTCGTAGTCGAGTTTTAAATCCAGCATGGTGTTCATCTTTACGCTGTATTATCATGCTTTGGACTATTTAATTCACTTGATATCTTCTTTTTTTGAGGATTCTTTGAAAATCACCAGCGACTCTGTGGCGCAATGGACAGCGCGTTGGACTTCTAGTGGATCATCATGAAAGTAATTCAAAGGTTGTGGGTTCGAGTCCCACCAGAGTTGAACATTAGATTCAGTGACAAAAGCCAGAAATGTCTCTGGGGAATTACTGCTTAAATAAAAGCATTTTATCCCATCCCATAATAATGCATTTACCGTCCGTTACATTTTGAGTTTTAAAGTTTTACTCCTGTCGTAGTCAAGTTTTAAATCCAGCATGGTGTTCACCCTTACGCTGTATTTTCATGTGCTGGACCATTTCTTTCTTCTCTTTGTATCTACTTTTTTTGAGGATTCTTTGTAAATCATGAGCGACTCTGTGGCGCAATGGACAGCGCGTTGGACTTCTAGTCGATCATCATGAAAGTAATTCAAAGGTTGTGGGTTCGAGTCCCACCAGAGTTGAACTTTAGATTCAGTGACAAAAGCCAGAAATCTCTCTGGGGAATTACTGCTTAAATAAAAGCATTTTATCCCATCCCATAATAATGCATTTACCGTCCGTTACATTTTGAGTTTTAAAGTATTACTTCTGTCGTAGTCGAGTTTTTAATCCAGCATGGTGTTCATCTTTACGCTGTATTATCATGTGCTGGACTATTTTTTTCTTCTCTTTGTATCTACTTTTTTTGAGTATTCTTTGTAAGTCATGAGCGACTCTGTGGCGCAATGGACAGCGCGTTGGACTTCTAGTTGATCATCATGAAAGTAATTCAAAGGTTGTGGGTTCGAGTCCCACCAGAGTTGAACTTTAGATTCAGTGACAAAAGCCAGAAATATCTCTGGGGAATTACTGCTTAAATAAAAGCATTTTATCCCATCCCATAATAATGCATTTACCGTCCGTTACATTTTGAGTTTTAAAGTTTTACTCCTGTCGTAGTCAAGTTTTAAATCCAGCATGGTGTTCACCCTTACGCTGTATTTTCATGTGCTGGACCATTTTTTTCTTCTCTTTGTATCTACTTTTTTTGAGGATTCTTTGTAAATCAGGAGCGACTCTGTGGCGCAATGGACAGCGCGTTGGACTTCTAGTCGATCATCATGAAAGTAACTCAAAGGTTGTGGGTTCGAGTCCCACCAGAGTTGAACTTTAGATTCAGTGACAAAAGCCAGAAATCTCTCTGGGGAATTACTGCTTAAATAAAAGCATTTTATCCCATCCCATAATAATGCATTTACCGTCCGTTACATTTTGAGTTTTAAAGTATTACTTCTGTCGTAGTCGAGTTTTAAATCCAGCATGGTGTTCATCTTTACGCTGTATTATCATGTGCTGGGCTATTTTTTTCTTCTCTTTGTATCTACTTTTTTTGAGGATTCTTTGTAAGTCATGAGCGACTCTGTGGCGCAATGGACAGTGCGTTGGACTTCTAGTTGATCATCATGAAAGTAATTCAAAGGTTGTGGGTTCGAGTCCCACCAGAGTTGAACTTTAGATTCAGTGACAAAAGCCAGAAATCTCTCTGTGGATTTACTGCTTAAATAAAAGCATTTCATCCCATCCTATAAAAATGCATTTACCGCCTGTTACATTTTGAGTTTTAAAGTATTACTTCTGTCGTAGTCGAGTTTTAAATCCAGCATGGTGTTCATCTTTACGCTGTATTATCATGCTTTGGACTATTTAATTCACTTGATATCTTCTTTTTTTGAGGATTCTTTGAAAATCACCAGCGACTCTGTGGCGCAATGGACAGCGCGTTGGACTTCTAGTTAATCATCATGAAAGTAATTCAAAGGTTGTGGGTTCGAGTCCCACCAGAGTTGAACTTTAGATTCAGTGACAAAAGCCAGAAATCTCTCTGGGGAATTACTGCTTAAATAAAAGCATTTTATCCCATCCCATAATAATGCATTTACCGTCCGTTACATTTTGAGTTTTAAAGTTTTACTCCTGTCGTAGTCAAGTTTTAAATCCAGCATGGTGTTCACCCTTACGCTGTATTATCATGTGCTGCACTATTTTTTTCTTCTCTTTGTATATACTTTTTTTGAGGATTCTTTGTAAATCATGAGAGACTCTGTGGCGCAATGGACAGCGCGTTGGACTTCTAGTTGATCATCATGAAAGTAATTCAAAGGTTGTGGGTTCGAGTCCCACCAGAGTTGAACTTTAGATTCAGTGACAAAAGCCAGAAATCTCTCTGGGGAATTACTGCTTAAATAAAAGCATTTTTTCCCATCCCATAATAATGCATTTACCGTCCGTTACATTTTGAGTTTTAAAGTTTTACTCCTGTCGTAGTCAAGTTTTAAATCCAGCATGGTGCTCACCCTTACGCTGTATTTTCATGTGCTGGACCATTTTTTTCTTCTCTTTGTATCTACTTTTTTTGAGGATTCTTTGTAAATCATGAGCGACTCTGTGGCGCAATGGACAGCGCGTTGGACTTCTAGTTGATCATCATGAAAGTAATTCAAAGGTTGTGGGTTCGAGTCCCACCAGAGTTGAACTTTAGATTCAGTGACAAAAGCCAGAAATCTCTCTGGGGAATTACTGCTTAAATAAAAGCATTTTATCCCATCCCATAATAATGCATTTACCGTCCGTTACATTTTGAGTTTTAAAGTTTTACTCCTGTCGTAGTCAAGTTTTAAATCCAACATGGTGTTGACCCTTACGCTGTATTATCATGTGCTGGACTATTTTTTTCTTCTCTTTGTATCTACTTTTTTTGAGGATTCTTTGTAAATCACCAGCGACTCTGTGGCGCAATGGACAGCGCGTTGGACTTCTAGTGGATCATCATGAAAGTAATTCAAAGGTTGTGGGTTCGAGTCCCACCAGAGTTGAACTTTAGATTCAGTGACAAAAGCCAGAAATCTCTCTGGGGAATTACTGCTTAAATAAAAGCATTTTATCCCATCACATAATAATGCATTTACCGTCCGTTACATTTTGAGTTTTAAAGTTTTACTCCTGTCGTAGTCAAGTTTTAAATCCAACATGGTGTTGACCCTTACGCTGTATTATCATGTGCTGGACTATTTTTTTCTTCTCTTTGTATCTACTTTTTTTTGAGGATTCTTTGTAAATCATGAGAGACTCTGTGGCGCAATGGACAGCGCGTTGGACTTCTAGTTGATCATCATGAAAGCAATTCAAAGGTTGTGGGTTCGAGTCCCACCAGAGTTGAGCTTTAGATTCAGTGACAAAAGCCAGAAATATCTCTGGGCAATTACTGCTTAAAAAGAAATCATTTCTTTCCATCCCATTATAATGCATTTACCGTCCGTTACATTTTGAGTTTTAAAGTTTTACTTCTGTCGTAGTCGAGTTTTAAATCCAGCATGGTGTTCATCTTTACGCTGTATTATCATGCTTTGGACTATTTAATTCACTTGATATCTTCTTTTTTTGAGGATTCTTTGAAAATCACCAGCGACTCTGTGGCGCAATGGACAGCGCGTTGGACTTCTAGTGGATCATCATGAAAGTAATTCAAAGGTTGTGGGTTCGAGTCCCACCAGAGTTGAACTTTAGATTCAGTGACAAAAGCCAGAAATCTCTCTGGGGAATTACTGCTTAAATAAAAGCATTTTATCCCATCACATAATAATGCATTTACCGTCCGTTACATTTTGAGTTTTAAAGTTTTACTCCTGTCGTAGTCAAGTTTTAAATCCAACATGGTGTTGACCCTTACGCTGTATTATCATGTGCTGGACTATTTTTTTCTTCTCTTTGTATCTACTTTTTTTTGAGGATTCTTTGTAAATCATGAGAGACTCTGTGGCGCAATGGACAGCGCGTTGGACTTCTAGTTGATCATCATGAAAGCAATTCAAAGGTTGTGGGTTCGAGTCCCACCAGAGTTGAGCTTTAGATTCAGTGACAAAAGCCAGAAATATCTCTGGGCAATTACTGCTTAAAAAGAAATCATTTCTTTCCATCCCATTATAATGCATTTACCGTCCGTTACATTTTGAGTTTTAAAGTTTTACTTCTGTCGTAGTCGAGTTTTAAATCCAGCATGGTGTTCATCTTTACGCTGTATTATCATGCTTTGGACTATTTAATTCACTTGATATCTTCTTTTTTTGAGGATTCTTTGAAAATCACCAGCGACTCTGTGGCGCAATGGACAGCGCGTTGGACTTCTAGTGGATCATCATGAAAGTAATTCAAAGGTTGTGGGTTCGAGTCCCACCAGAGTTGAACTTTAGATTCAGTGACAAAAGCCAGAAATCTCTCTGGGGAATTACTGCTTAAATAAAAGCATTTTATCCCATCCCATAATAATGCATTTACCGTCCGTTACATTTTGAGTTTTAAAGTTTTACTCCTGTCGTAGTCAAGTTTTAAATCCAGCATGGTGTTCACCCTTACGCTGTATTATCATGTGCTGCACTATTTTTTTCTTCTCTTTGTATATACTTTTTTTGAGGATTCTTTGTAAATCATGAGAGACTCTGTGGCGCAATGGACAGCGCGTTGGACTTCTAGTTGATCATCATGAAAGTAATTCAAAGGTTGTGGGTTCGAGTCCCACCAGAGTTGAACTTTAGATTCAGTGACAAAAGCCAGAAATCTCTCTGGGGAATTACTGCTTAAATAAAAGCATTTTTTCCCATCCCATAATAATGCATTTACCGTCCGTTACATTTTGAGTTTTAAAGTTTTACTCCTGTCGTAGTCAAGTTTTAAATCCAGCATGGTGCTCACCCTTACGCTGTATTTTCATGTGCTGGACCATTTTTTTCTTCTCTTTATATCTACTTTTTTTGAGGATTCTTTTCAAAGCATGAGCGACTCTGTGGCGCAATGGACAGCGCGTTGGACTTCTAGTTGATCATCATGAAAGCAATTCAAAGGTTGTGGGTTCGAGTCCCACCAGAGTTGAACTTTAGATTCAGTGACAAAATCCAGAAATCTCTCTGTGGATTTACTGCTTAAATAAAAGCATTTTATCCCATCCTATAAAAATGCATTTACCGTCCGTTACATTTTTAGTTTTAAAGTATTACTTCTGTCGTAGTCGAGTTTTAAATCCAGCATGGTGTTCATCTTTACGCTGTATTATCATGTGCTGGACTATTTTTTTCTTCTCTTTGTATCTACTTTTTTTGAGGATTCTTTGTAAGTCATGAGCGACTCTGTGGCGCAATGGACAGCGCGTTGGACTTCTAGTTGATCATCATGAAAGTAATTCAAAGGTTGTGGGTTCGAGTCCCACCAGAGTTGAACTTTAGATTCAGTGACAAAAGCCAGAAATCTCTCTGTGGATTTACTGCTTAAATAAAAGCATTTCATCCCATCCTATAAAAATGCATTTACCGCCCGTTACATTTTGAGTTTTAAAGTATTACTTCTGTCGTAGTCGAGTTTTAAATCCAGCATGGTGTTCATCTTTACGCTGTATTATCATGCTTTGGACTATTTAATTCACTTGATATCTTCTTTTTTTGAGGATTCTTTGAAAATCACCAGCGACTCTGTGGCGCAATGGACAGCGCGTTGGACTTCTAGTTGATCATCATGAAAGTAATTCAAAGGTTGTGGGTTCGAGTCCCACCAGAGTTGAACATTAGATTCAGTGACAAAAGCCAGAAATCTCTCTGGGGAATTACTGCTTAAATAGAAGCATTTTATCCCATCCCATAATAATGCATTTACCGTCCGTTACATTTTGAGTTTTAAAGTTTTACTCCTGTCGTAGTCAAGTTTTAAATCCAGCATGGTGTTCACCCTTACGCTGGATTTTCATGTGCTGGACCATTTTTTTCTTCTCTTTGTATCTACTTTTTTTGAGGATTCTTTGTAAATCATGAGCGACTCTGTGGCGCAATGGACAGCGCGTTGGACTTCTAGTCGATCATCATGAAAGTAATTCAAAGGTTGTGGGTTCGAGTCCCACCAGAGTTGAACTTTAGATTCAGTGACAAAAGCCAGAAATCTCTCTGGGGAATTACTGCTTAAATAAAAGCATTTTATCCCATCCCATAATAATGCATTTACCGTCCGTTACATTTTGAGTTTTAAAGTATTACTTCTGTCGTAGTCGAGTTTTAAATCCAGCATGGTGTTCATCTTTACGCTGTATTATCATGTGCTGGACTATTTTTTTCTTCTCTTTGTATCTACTTTTTTTGAGGATTCTTTGTAAGTCATGAGCGACTCTGTGGCGCAATGGACAGCGCGTTGGACTTCTAGTTGATCATCATGAAAGTAATTCAAAGGTTGTGGGTTCGAGTCCCACCAGAGTTGAACTTTAGATTCAGTGACAAAAGCCAGAAATATCTCTGGGCAATTACTGCTTAAATAAAAGCATTTTATCCCATCCCATAATAATGCATTTACCGTCCGTTACATTTTGAGTTTTAAAGTTTTACTCCTGTCGTAGTCAAGTTTTAAATCCAGCATGGTGTTCACCCTTACGCTGTATTTTCATGTGCTGGACCATTTCTTTCTTCTCTTTGTATCTACTTTTTTTGAGGATTCTTTGTAAATCATGAGCGACTCTGTGGCGCAATGGACAGCGCGTTGGACTTCTAGTCGATCATCATGAAAGTAATTCAAAGGTTGTGGGTTCGAGTCCCACCAGAGTTGAACTTTAGATTCAGTGACAAAAGCCAGAAATCTCTCTGGGGAATTACTGCTTAAATAAAAGCATTTTATCCCATCCCATAATAATGCATTTACCGTCCGTTACATTTTGAGTTTTAAAGTATTACTTCTGTCGTAGTCGAGTTTTTAATCCAGCATGGTGTTCATCTTTACGCTGTATTATCATGTGCTGGACTATTTTTTTCTTCTCTTTGTATCTACTTTTTTTGAGGATTCTTTGTAAGTCATGAGCGACTCTGTGGCGCAATGGACAGCGCGTTGGACTTCTAGTTGATCATCATGAAAGTAATTCAAAGGTTGTGGGTTCGAGTCCCACCAGAGTTGAACTTTAGATTCAGTGACAAAAGCCAGAAATATCTCTGGGGAATTACTGCTTAAATAAAAGCATTTTATCCCATCCCATAATAATGCATTTACCGTCCGTTACATTTTGAGTTTTAAAGTTTTACTCCTGTCGTAGTCAAGTTTTAAATCCAGCATGGTGTTCACCCTTACGCTGTATTTTCATGTGCTGGACCATTTTTTTCTTCTCTTTGTATCTACTTTTTTTGAGGATTCTTTGTAAATCAGGAGCGACTCTGTGGCGCAATGGACAGCGCGTTGGACTTCTAGTCGATCATCATGAAAGTAACTCAAAGGTTGTGGGTTCGAGTCCCACCAGAGTTGAACTTTAGATTCAGTGACAAAAGCCAGAAATCTCTCTGGGGAATTACTGCTTAAATAAAAGCATTTTATCCCATCCCATAATAATGCATTTACCGTCCGTTACATTTTGAGTTTTAAAGTATTACTTCTGTCGTAGTCGAGTTTTAAATCCAGCATGGTGTTCATCTTTACGCTGTATTATCATGTGCTGGACTATTTTTTTCTTCTCTTTGTATCTACTTTTTTTGAGGATTCTTTGTAAGTCATGAGCGACTCTGTGGCGCAATGGACAGCGCGTTGGACTTCTAGTTGATCATCATGAAAGTAATTCAAAGGTTGTGGGTTCGAGTCCCACCAGAGTTGAACTTTAGATTCAGTGACAAAAGCCAGAAATATCTCTGGGGAATTACTGCTTAAATAAAAGCATTTTATCCCATCCCATAATAATGCATTTACCGTCCGTTACATTTTGAGTTTTAAAGTTTTACTCCTGTCGTAGTCAAGTTTTAAATCCAGCATGGTGTTCACCCTTACGCTGTATTATCATGTGCTGGACTATTTTTTTCTTCTCTTTGTATATACTTTTTTTGAGGATTCTTTGTAAATCATGAGAGACTCTGTGGCGCAATGGACAGTGCGTTGGACTTCTAGTTGATCATCATGAAACCAATCAAAGGTTGTGGGTTCGAGTCCCACCAGAGTTGAACTTTAGATTCAGTGACAAAAGCCAGAAATCTCTCTGGGGAATTACTGCTTAAATAAAAGCATTTTATCCCATCCCATAATAATGCATTTTCCGTCCGTTACATTTTGAGTTTTAAAGTTTTACTCCTGTCGTAGTCGAGTTTTAAATCCAGCATGGTGTTCATCTTTACGCTGTATTATCATGTGCTGGACCATTTTTTTCTTCTCTTTGTATCTACTTTTTTTGAGGATTCTTTGTAAGTCATGAGCGACTCTGTGGCGCAATGGACAGCGCGTTGGACTTCTAGTCGATCATCATGAAAGTAATTCAAAGGTTGTGGGTTCGAGTCCCACCAGAGTTGAACTTTAGATTCAGTGACAAAAGCCAGAAATCTCTCTGGGGAATTACTGCTTAAATAAAAGCATTTTATCCCATCCCATAATAATGCATTTACCGTCCGTTACATTTTGAGTTTTAAAGTTTTACTCCTGTCGTAGTCAAGTTTTAAATCCAGCATGGTGTTCACCCTTACGCTGTATTATCATGTGCTGCACTATTTTTTTCTTCTCTTTGTATATACTTTTTTTGAGGATTCTTTGTAAATCATGAGAGACTCTGTGGCGCAATGGACAGCGCGTTGGACTTCTAGTTAATCATCATGAAAGTAATTCAAAGGTTGTGGGTTCGAGTCCCACCAGAGTTGAACTTTAGATTCAGTGACAAAAGCCAGAAATCTCTCTGGGGAATTACTGCTTAAATAAAAGCATTTTATCCCATCCCATAATAATGCATTTACCGTCCGTTACATTTTGAGTTTTAAAGTTTTACTCCTGTCGTAGTAAAGTTTTAAATCCAGCATGGTGTTCACCCTTACGCTGTATTATCATGTGCTGGACTATTTTTTTCTTCTCTTTGTATATACTTTTTTTGAGGATTCTTTGTAAATCATGAGAGACTCTGTGGCGCAATGGACAGCGCGTTGGACTTCTAGTTGATCAGCATGAAAGTAATTCAAAGGTTGTGGGTTCGAGTCCCACCAGAGTTGAACTTTGGATTCAGTGACAAAAGCCAGAAATCTCTCTGGGGAATTACTGCTTAAATAAAAGCATTTTTTCCCATCCCATAATAATGCATTTACCGTCCGTTACATTTTGAGTTTTAAAGTTTTACTCCTGTCGTAGTCAAGTTTTAAATCCAGCATGGTGCTCACCCTTACGCTGTATTTTCATGTGCTGGACCATTTTTTTCTTCTCTTTATATCTACTTTTTTTGAGGATTCTTTGCAAAGCATGAGCGACTCTGTGGCGCAATGGACAGCGCGTTGGACTTCTAGTTGATCATCATGAAAGCAATTCAAAGGTTGTGGGTTCGAGTCCCACCAGAGTTGAACTTTAGATTCAGTGACAAAATCCAGAAATCTCTCTGTGGATTTACTGCTTAAATAAAAGCATTTTATCCCATCCTATAAAAATGCATTTACCGTCCGTTACATTTTTAGTTTTAAAGTATTACTTCTGTCGTAGTCGAGTTTTAAATCCAGCATGGTGTTCATCTTTACGCTGTATTATCATGCTTTGGACTACTTAATTCACTTGATATCTTCTTTTTTTGAGGATTCTTTGAAAATCACCAGCGACTCTGTGGCGCAATGGACACCGCGTTGGACTTCTAGTTGATCATCATGAAAGTAATTCAAAGGTTGTGGGTTCGAGTCCCACCAGAGTTGAACTTTAGATTCAGTGACAAAAGCCAGAAATCTCTCTGGGGAATTACTGCTTAAATAAAAGCATTTTATCCCATCCCATAATAATGCATTTACCGTCCGTTACATTTTGAGTTTTAAAGTTTTACTCCTGTCGTAGTCAAGTTTTAAATCCAGCATGGTGTTCACCCTTACGCTGTATTTTCATGTGCTGGACCATTTTTTTCTTCTCTTTGTATCTACTTTTTTTGAGGATTCTTTGTAAATCATGAGCGACTCTGTGGCGCAATGGACAGCGCGTTGGACTTCTAGTCGATCATCATGAAAGTAATTCAAAGGTTGTGGGTTCGAGTCCCACCAGAGTTGAACTCTAGATTCAGTGACAAAAGCCAGAAATCTCTCTCGGGAATTACTGCTTAAATAAACGTCTTTTATCCCATCCCATAATAATGCATTTACCGTCCGTTACATTTTTAGTTTTAAAGTTTTACTTCTGTCGTGGTCGAGTTTTAAATCCAGCATGGTGTTCATCTTTACGCTGTATTCTCATGCTTTGGACTATTTAATTCACTTGATATCTTCTGTTTTTGAGGATTCTTTGAAAGTCATGAGCGACTCTGTGGCGCAATGGACAGCGCGTTGGACTTCTAGTCGATCATCATGAAAGTAATTCAAAGGTTGTGGGTTCGAGTCCCACCAGAGTTGAACTTTAGATTCAGTGACAAAAGCCAGAAATCTCTCTGGGGAATTACTGCTTAAATAAAAGCATTTTATCCCATCCCATAATAATGCATTTACCGTCCGTTACATTTTGAGTTTTAAAGTATTACTTCTGTCGTAGTCGAGTTTTTAATCCAGCATGGTGTTCATCTTTACGCTGTATTATCATGTGCTGGACTATTTTTTTCTTCTCTTTGTATCTACTTTTTTTGAGGATTCTTTGTAAGTCATGAGCGACTCTGTGGCGCAATGGACAGCGCGTTGGACTTCTAGTTGATCATCATGAAAGTAATTCAAAGGTTGTGGGTTCGAGTCCCACCAGAGTTGAACTTTAGATTCAGTGACAAAAGCCAGAAATATCTCTGGGGAATTACTGCTTAAATAAAAGCATTTTATCCCATCCCATAATAATGCATTTACCGTCCGTTACATTTTGAGTTTTAAAGTATTACTTCTGTCGTAGTCGAGTTTTTAATCCAGCATGGTGTTCATCTTTACGCTGTATTATCATGTGCTGGACTATTTTTTTCTTCTCTTTGTATCTACTTTTTTTGGGGATTCTTTGTAAGTCATGAGCGACTCTGTGGCGCAATGGACAGCGCGTTGGACTTCTAGTTGATCATCATGAAAGCAATTCAAAGGTTGTGGGTTCGAGTCCCACCAGAGTTGAACTTTAGATTCAGTGACAAAAGCCAGAAATATCTCTGGGGAATTACTGCTTAAATAAAAGCATTTTATCCCATCCCATAATAATGCATTTACCGTCCGTTACATTTTGAGTTTTAAAGTTTTACTCCTGTCGTAGTCAAGTTTTAAATCCAGCATGGTGTTCACCCTTACGCTGTATTATCATGTGCTGGACTATTTTTTTCTTCTCTTTGTATATACTTTTTTTGAGGATTCTTTGTAAATCATGAGCGACTCTGTGGCGCAATGGACAGCGCGTTGGACTTCTAGTTGATCATCATGAAAGTAATTCAAAGGTTGTGGGTTCGAGTCCCACCAGAGTTGAACTTTAGATTCAGTGACAAAATCCAGAAATCTCTCTGTGGATTTACTGCTTAAATAAAAGCATTTTATCCCATCCTATAAAAATGCATTTACCGTCCGTTACATTTTTAGTTTTAAAGTATTACTTCTGTCGTAGTCGAGTTTTAAATCCAGCATGGTGTTCATCTTTACGCTGTATTATCATGCTTTGGACTACTTAATTCACTTGATATCTTCTTTTTTTGAGGATTCTTTGAAAATCACCAGCGACTCTGTGGCGCAATGGACACCGCGTTGGACTTCTAGTTGATCATCATGAAAGTAATTCAAAGGTTGTGGGTTCGAGTCCCACCAGAGTTGAACTTTAGATTCAGTGACAAAAGCCAGAAATCTCTCTGGGGAATTACTGCTTAAATAAAAGCATTTTATCCCATCCCATAATAATGCATTTACCGTCCGTTACATTTTGAGTTTTAAAGTTTTACTCCTGTCGTAGTCAAGTTTTAAATCCAGCATGGTGTTCACCCTTACGCTGTATTTTCATGTGCTGGACCATTTTTTTCTTCTCTTTGTATCTACTTTTTTTGAGGATTCTTTGTAAATCATGAGCGACTCTGTGGCGCAATGGACAGCGCGTTGGACTTCTAGTCGATCATCATGAAAGTAATTCAAAGGTTGTGGGTTCGAGTCCCACCAGAGTTGAACTCTAGATTCAGTGACAAAAGCCAGAAATCTCTCTCGGGAATTACTGCTTAAATAAACGTCTTTTATCCCATCCCATAATAATGCATTTACCGTCCGTTACATTTTTAGTTTTAAAGTTTTACTTCTGTCGTGGTCGAGTTTTAAATCCAGCATGGTGTTCATCTTTACGCTGTATTCTCATGCTTTGGACTATTTAATTCACTTGATATCTTCTGTTTTTGAGGATTCTTTGAAAGTCATGAGCGACTCTGTGGCGCAATGGACAGCGCGTTGGACTTCTAGTCGATCATCATGAAAGTAATTCAAAGGTTGTGGGTTCGAGTCCCACCAGAGTTGAACTTTAGATTCAGTGACAAAAGCCAGAAATCTCTCTGGGGAATTACTGCTTAAATAAAAGCATTTTATCCCATCCCATAATAATGCATTTACCGTCCGTTACATTTTGAGTTTTAAAGTATTACTTCTGTCGTAGTCGAGTTTTTAATCCAGCATGGTGTTCATCTTTACGCTGTATTATCATGTGCTGGACTATTTTTTTCTTCTCTTTGTATCTACTTTTTTTGAGGATTCTTTGTAAGTCATGAGCGACTCTGTGGCGCAATGGACAGCGCGTTGGACTTCTAGTTGATCATCATGAAAGTAATTCAAAGGTTGTGGGTTCGAGTCCCACCAGAGTTGAACTTTAGATTCAGTGACAAAAGCCAGAAATATCTCTGGGGAATTACTGCTTAAATAAAAGCATTTTATCCCATCCCATAATAATGCATTTACCGTCCGTTACATTTTGAGTTTTAAAGTATTACTTCTGTCGTAGTCGAGTTTTTAATCCAGCATGGTGTTCATCTTTACGCTGTATTATCATGTGCTGGACTATTTTTTTCTTCTCTTTGTATCTACTTTTTTTGGGGATTCTTTGTAAGTCATGAGCGACTCTGTGGCGCAATGGACAGCGCGTTGGACTTCTAGTTGATCATCATGAAAGCAATTCAAAGGTTGTGGGTTCGAGTCCCACCAGAGTTGAACTTTAGATTCAGTGACAAAAGCCAGAAATATCTCTGGGGAATTACTGCTTAAATAAAAGCATTTTATCCCATCCCATAATAATGCATTTACCGTCCGTTACATTTTGAGTTTTAAAGTTTTACTCCTGTCGTAGTCAAGTTTTAAATCCAGCATGGTGTTCACCCTTACGCTGTATTATCATGTGCTGGACTATTTTTTTCTTCTCTTTGTATATACTTTTTTTGAGGATTCTTTGTAAATCATGAGCGACTCTGTGGCGCAATGGACAGCGCGTTGGACTTCTAGTCGATCATCATGAAAGTAATTCAAAGGTTGTGGGTTCGAGTCCCACCAGAGTTGAACTTTAGATTCAGTGACAAAAGCCAGAAATATCTCTGGGGAATTACTGCTTAAATAAAAGCATTTTATCCCATCCCATAATAATGCATTTACCGTCCGTTACATTTTGAGTTTTAAAGTTTTACTTCTGTCGTAGTCGAGTTTTAAATCCAGCATGGTGTTCATCTTTACGCTGTATTATCATGCTTTGGACTATTTAATTCACTTGATATCTTCTTTTTTTGAGGATTCTTTGAAAATCACCAGCGACTCTGTGGCGCAATGGACAGCGCGTTGGACTTCTAGTCGATCATCATGAAAGTAACTCAAAGGTTGTGGGTTCGAGTCCCACCAGAGTTGAACTTTAGATTCAGTGACAAAAGCCAGAAATCTCTCTGGGGAATTACTGCTTAAATAAAAGCATTTTATCCCATCCCATAATAATGCATTTACCGTCCGTTACATTTTGAGTTTTAAAGTATTACTTCTGTCGTAGTCGAGTTTTAAATCCAGCATGGTGTTCATCTTTACGCTGTATTATCATGTGCTGGACTATTTTTTTCTTCTCTTTGTATCTACTTTTTTTGAGGATTCTTTGTAAGTCATGAGCGACTCTGTGGCGCAATGGACAGCGCGTTGGACTTCTAGTTGATCATCATGAAAGTAATTCAAAGGTTGTGGGTTCGAGTCCCACCAGAGTTGAACTTTAGATTCAGTGACAAAAGCCAGAAATCTCTCTGTGGATTTACTGCTTAAATAAAAGCATTTCATCCCATCCTAAAAAAATGCATTTACCGCACGTTACAATTTGAGTATCAAAGTATTACTTCTGTCGTAGTCGAGTTTTAAATCCATCATGGTGTTCATCTTTACGCTGTATTATCATGCTTTGGACTATTTAATTCACTTGATATCTTCTTTTTTTGAGGATTCTTTGAAAATCACCAGCGACCTTTGTGGCGCAATGGACAGCGCGTTGGATTTCTAGTTGATCATCATGAAAGTAATTCAAAGGTTGTGGGTTCGAGTCCCACCAGAGTTGAACATTAGATTCAGTGACAAAAGCCAGAAATCTCTCTGGGGAATTACTGCTTAAATAAAAGCATTTTATCCCATCCCATAATAATGCATTTACCGTCCGTTACATTTTGAGTTTTAAAGTTTTACTCCTGTCGTAGTCAAGTTTTAAATCCAGCATGGTGTTCACCCTTACGCTGTATTTTCATGTGCTGGACCATTTTTTTCTTCTCTTTGTATCTACTTTTTTTGAGGATTCTTTGTAAATCATGAGCGACTCTGTGGCGCAATGGACAGCGCGTTGGACTTCTAGTCGATCATCATGAAAGTAATTCAAAGGTTGTGGGTTCGAGTCCCACCAGAGTTGAACTTTAGATTCAGTGACAAAAGCCAGAAATCTCTCTGGGGAATTACTGCTTAAATAAAAGCATTTTATCCCATCCCATAATAATGCATTTACCGTCCGTTACATTTTGAGTTTTAAAGTATTACTTCTGTCGTAGTCGAGTTTTAAATCCAGCATGGTGTTCATCTTTACGCTGTATTATCATGTGCTGGACTATTTTTTTCTTCTCTTTGTATCTACTTTTTTTGAGGATTCTTTGTAAGTCATGAGCGACTCTGTGGCGCAATGGACAGCGCGTTGGACTTCTAGTTGATCATCATGAAAGTAATTCAAAGGTTGTGGGTTCGAGTCCCACCAGAGTTGAACTTTAGATTCAGTGACAAAAGCCAGAAATCTCTCTGGGGAATTACTGCTTAAATAAAAGCATTTTATCCCATCCCATAATAATGCATTTACCGTCCGTTACATTTTGAGTTTTAAAGTTTTACTCCTGTCGTAGTCAAGTTTTAAATCCAGCATGGTGTTCACCCTTACGCTGTATTTTCATGTGCTGGACCATTTTTTTCTTCTCTTTGTATCTACTTTTTTTGAGGATTCTTTGTAAGTCATGAGCGACTCTGTGGCGCAATGGACAGCGCGTTGGACTTCTAGTTGATCATCATGAAAGTAATTCAAAGGTTGTGGGTTCGAGTCCCACCAGAGTTGAACTTTAGATTCAGTGACAAAAGCCAGAAATATCTCTGGGGAATTACTGCTTAAATAAAAGCATTTTATCCCATCCCATAATAATGCATTTACCGTCCGTTACATTTTGAGTTTTAAAGTTTTACTCCTGTCGTAGTCAAGTTTTAAATCCAGCATGGTGTTCACCCTTACGCTGTATTATCATGTGCTGGACTATTTTTTTCTTCTCTTTGTATATACTTTTTTTGAGGATTCTTTGTAAATCATGAGAGACTCTGTGGCGCAATGGACAGTGCGTTGGACTTCTAGTTGATCATCATGAAAGCAATTCAAAGGTTGTGGGTTCGAGTCCCACCAGAGTTGAACTTTAGATTCAGTGACAAAAGCCAGAAATCTCTCTGGGGAATTACTGCTTAAATAAAAGCATTTTATCCCATCCCATAATAATGCATTTACCGTCCGTTACATTTTGAGTTTTAAAGTTTTACTCCTGTCGTAGTCAAGTTTTAAATCCAGCATGGTGTTCATCTTTACGCTGTATTATCATGTGCTGGACTATTTTTTTCTTCTCTTTGTATCTACTTTTTTTGAGGATTCTTTGTAAGTCATGAGCGACTCTGTGGCGCAATGGACAGCGCGTTGGACTTCTAGTCGATCATCATGAAAGTAATTCAAAGGTTGTGGGTTCGAGTCCCACCAGAGTTGAACTTTAGATTCAGTGACAAAAGCCAGAAATCTCTCTGGGGAATTACTGCTTAAATAAAAGCATTTTATCCCATCCCATAATAATGCATTTACCGTCCGTTACATTTTGAGTTTTAAAGTTTTACTCCTGTCGTAGTCAAGTTTTAAATCCAGCATGGTGTTCACCCTTACGCTGTATTATCATGTGCTGCACTATTTTTTTCTTCTCTTTGTATATACTTTTTTTGAGGATTCTTTGTAAATCATGAGAGACTCTGTGGCGCAATGGACAGCGCGTTGGACTTCTAGTTAATCATCATGAAAGTAATTCAAAGGTTGTGGGTTCGAGTCCCACCAGAGTTGAACTTTAGATTCAGTGACAAAAGCCAGAAATCTCTCTGGGGAATTACTGCTTAAATAAAAGCATTTTATCCCATCCCATAATAATGCATTTACCGTCCGTTACATTTTGAGTTTTAAAGATTTACTCCTGTCGTAGTAAAGTTTTAAATCCAGCATGGTGTTCACCCTTACGCTGTATTATCATGTGCTGGACTATTTTTTTCTTCTCTTTGTATCTACTTTTTTTGAGGATTCTTTGTAAGTCATGAGCGACTCTGTGGCGCAATGGACAGCGCGTTGGACTTCTAGTTGATCATCATGAAAGTAATTCAAAGGTTGTGGGTTCGAGTCCCACCAGAGTTGAACTTTAGATTCAGTGACAAAAGCCAGAAATCTCTCTGTGGATTTACTGCTTAAATAAAAGCATTTCATCCCATCCTATAAAAATGCATTTACCGCCCGTTACATTTTGAGTTTCAAAGTATTACTTCTGTCGTAGTCGAGTTTTAAATCCAGCATGGTGTTCATCTTTACGCTGTATTATCATGCTTTGGACTATTTAATTCACTTGATATCTTCTTTTTTTGAGGATTCTTTGAAAATCACCAGCGACCTTTGTGGCGCAATGGACAGCGCGTTGGATTTCTAGTTGATCATCATGAAAGTAATTCAAAGGTTGTGGGTTCGAGTCCCACCAGAGTTGAACATTAGATTCAGTGACAAAAGCCAGAAATCTCTCTGGGGAATTACTGCTTAAATAAAAGCATTTTATCCCATCCCATAATAATGCATTTACCGTCCGTTACATTTTGAGTTTTAAAGTTTTACTCCTGTCGTAGTCAAGTTTTAAATCCAGCATGGTGTTCACCCTTACGCTGTATTTTCATGTGCTGGACCATTTTTTTCTTCTCTTTGTATCTACTTTTTTTGAGGATTCTTTGTAAATCATGAGCGACTCTGTGGCGCAATGGACAGCGCGTTGGACTTCTAGTCGATCATCATGAAAGTAATTCAAAGGTTGTGGGTTCGAGTCCCACCAGAGTTGAACTTTAGATTCAGTGACAAAAGCCAGAAATCTCTCTGGGGAATTACTGCTTAAATAAAAGCCTTTTATCCCATCCCATAATAATGCATTTACCGTCCGTTACATTTTGAGTTTTAAAGTATTACTTCTGTCGTAGTCGAGTTTTAAATCCAGCATGGTGTTCATCTTTACGCTGTATTATCATGTGCTGGACTATTTTTTTCTTCTCTTTGTATCTACTTTTTTTGAGGATTCTTTGTAAGTCATGAGCGACTCTGTGGCGCAATGGACAGCGCGTTGGACTTCTAGTTGATCATCATGAAAGTAATTCAAAGGTTGTGGGTTCGAGTCCCACCAGAGTTGAACTTTAGATTCAGTGACAAAAGCCAGAAATCTCTCTGGGGAATTACTGCTTAAATAAAAGCATTTTATCCCATCCCATAATAATGCATTTACCGTCCGTTACATTTTGAGTTTTAAAGTTTTACTCCTGTCGTAGTCAAGTTTTAAATCCAGCATGGTGTTCACCCTTACGCTGTATTTTCATGTGCTGGACCATTTTTTTCTTCTCTTTGTATCTACTTTTTTTGAGGATTCTTTGTAAGTCATGAGCGACTCTGTGGCGCAATGGACAGCGCGTTGGACTTCTAGTTGATCATCATGAAAGTAATTCAAAGGTTGTGGGTTCGAGTCCCACCAGAGTTGAACTTTAGATTCAGTGACAAAAGCCAGAAATATCTCTGGGGAATTACTGCTTAAATAAAAGCATTTTATCCCATCCCATAATAATGCATTTACCGTCCGTTACATTTTGAGTTTTAAAGTTTTACTCCTGTCGTAGTCAAGTTTTAAATCCAGCATGGTGTTCACCCTTACGCTGTATTATCATGTGCTGGACTATTTTTTTCTTCTCTTTGTATATACTTTTTTTGAGGATTCTTTGTAAATCATGAGAGACTCTGTGGCGCAATGGACAGTGCGTTGGACTTCTAGTTGATCATCATGAAAGCAATTCAAAGGTTGTGGGTTCGAGTCCCACCAGAGTTGAACTTTAGATTCAGTGACAAAAGCCAGAAATCTCTCTGGGGAATTACTGCTTAAATAAAAGCATTTTATCCCATCCCATAATAATGCATTTACCGTCCGTTACATTTTGAGTTTTAAAGTTTTACTCCTGTCGTAGTCAAGTTTTAAATCCAGCATGGTGTTCATCTTTACGCTGTATTATCATGTGCTGGACTATTTTTTTCTTCTCTTTGTATCTACTTTTTTTGAGGATTCTTTGTAAGTCATGAGCGACTCTGTGGCGCAATGGACAGCGCGTTGGACTTCTAGTCGATCATCATGAAAGTAATTCAAAGGTTGTGGGTTCGAGTCCCACCAGAGTTGAACTTTAGATTCAGTGACAAAAGCCAGAAATCTCTCTGGGGAATTACTGCTTAAATAAAAGCATTTTATCCCATCCCATAATAATGCATTTACCGTCCGTTACATTTTGAGTTTTAAAGTTTTACTCCTGTCGTAGTCAAGTTTTAAATCCAGCATGGTGTTCACCCTTACGCTGTATTATCATGTGCTGCACTATTTTTTTCTTCTCTTTGTATATACTTTTTTTGAGGATTCTTTGTAAATCATGAGAGACTCTGTGGCGCAATGGACAGCGCGTTGGACTTCTAGTTAATCATCATGAAAGTAATTCAAAGGTTGTGGGTTCGAGTCCCACCAGAGTTGAACTTTAGATTCAGTGACAAAAGCCAGAAATCTCTCTGGGGAATTACTGCTTAAATAAAAGCATTTTATCCCATCCCATAATAATGCATTTACCGTCCGTTACATTTTGAGTTTTAAAGATTTACTCCTGTCGTAGTAAAGTTTTAAATCCAGCATGGTGTTCACCCTTACGCTGTATTATCATGTGCTGGACTATTTTTTTCTTCTCTTTGTATCTACTTTTTTTGAGGATTCTTTGTAAATCATGAGAGACTCTGTGGCGCAATGGACAGCGCGTTGGACTTCTAGTTGATCATCATAAAAGTAATTCAAAGGTTGTGGGTTCGAGTCCCACCAGAGTTGAACTTTGGATTCAGTGACAAAAGCCAGAAATCTCTCTTGGGAATTACTGCTTAAATAAACGTCTTTTATCCCATCCCATAATAATGCACTTACCGTCCGTTACATTTTTAGTTTTAAAGTTTTACTTCTGTCGTGGTCGAGTTTTAAATCCAGCATGGTGTTCATCTTTACGCTGTATTCTCATGCTTTGGACTATTTAATTCACTTGATATCTTCTGTTTTTGAGGATTCTTTGAAAGTCATGAGCGACTCTGTGGCGCAATGGACAGCGCGTTGGACTTCTAGTATATCATCATGAAAGCAATTCAAAGGTTGTGGGTTCGAGTCCCACCAGAGTTGAGCTTTAGATTCAGTGACAAAAGCCAGAAATATCTCTGGGCAATTACTGCTTAAAAAGAAAGCATTTCTTTCCATCCCATTATAATGCATTTACCGTCCGTTACATTTTGAGTTTTAAAGTTTTACTCCTGTCGTAGTCAAGTTTTAAATCCAGCATGGTGTTCACCCTTACGCTGTATTATTATGTGCTGGACCATTTTTTTCTTCTCTTTATATCTTCTTTTTTTGAGGATTCTTTGCAAATCATAAGCGACTCTGTGGCGCAATGGACAGCGCGTTGGACTTCTAGTTGATCATCATGAAAGTAATTCAAAGGTTGTGGGTTCGAGTCCCACCAGAGTTGAACTTTAGATTCAGTGACAAAAGCCAGAAATCTCTCTGGGGAATTACCGCTTAAATAAAAGCATTTTATCCCATCCCATAATAATGCATTTACCGTCCGTTACATTTTGAGTTTTAAAGTTTTACTTCTGTCGTAGTCGAGTTTTAAATCCAGCATGGTGTTCATCTTTACGCTGTATTATCATGCTTTGGACTACTTAATTCACTTGATATCTTCTTTTTTTGAGGATTCTTTGAAAATCACCAGCGACTCTGTGGCGCAATGGACAGCGCAATGGACTTCTAGTTGATCATCGTGAAAGTAATTCAAAGGTTGTGGGTTCGAGTCCCACCAGAGTTGAACTTTGGATTCAGTGACAAAAGCCAGAAATCTCTCTGGGGAATTACTGCTTAAATAAAAGCATTTTTTCCCATCCCATAATAATGCATTTACCGTCCGTTACATTTTGAGTTTTAAACTTTTACTCCTGTCGTAGTCAAGTTTTAAATCCAGCATGGTGCTCACCCTTACGCTGTATTTTCATGTGCTGGACCATTTTTTTCTTCTCTTTATATCTACTTTTTTTGAGGATTCTTTGCAAAGCATGAGCGACTCTGTGGCGCAATGGACAGCGCGTTGGACTTCTAGTTGATCATCATGAAAGCAATTCAAAGGTTGTGGGTTCGAGTCCCACCAGAGTTGAACTTTAGATTCAGTGACAAAATCCAGAAATCTCTCTGTGGATTTACTGCTTAAATAAAAGCATTTTATCCCATCCTATAAAAATGCATTTACCGTCCGTTACATTTTTAGTTTTAAAGTATTACTTCTGTCGTAGTCGAGTTTTAAATCCAGCATGGTGTTCATCTTTACGCTGTATTATCATGCTTTGGACTATTTAATTCACTTGATATCTTCTTTTTTTGAGGATTCTTTGAAAATCACCAGCGACCTTTGTGGCGCAATGGACAGCGCGTTGGATTTCTAGTTGATCATCATGAAAGTAATTCAAAGGTTGTGGGTTCGAGTCCCACCAGAGTTGAACATTAGATTCAGTGACAAAAGCCAGAAATCTCTCTGGGGAATTACTGCTTAAATAAAAGCATTTTATCCCATCCCATAATAATGCATTTACCGTCCGTTACATTTTGAGTTTTAAAGTTTTACTCCTGTCGTAGTCAAGTTTTAAATCCAGCATGGTGTTCATCTTTACGCTGTATTATCATGTGCTGGACTATTTTTTTCTTCTCTTTGTATCTACTTTTTTTGAGGATTCTTTGTAAGTCATGAGCGACTCTGTGGCGCAATGGACAGCGCGTTGGACTTCTAGTCGATCATCATGAAAGTAATTCAAAGGTTGTGGGTTCGAGTCCCACCAGAGTTGAACTTTAGATTCAGTGACAAAAGCCAGAAATCTCTCTGGGGAATTACTGCTTAAATAAAAGCATTTTATCCCATCCCATAATAATGCATTTACCGTCCGTTACATTTTGAGTTTTAAAGTTTTACTCCTGTCGTAGTCAAGTTTTAAATCCAGCATGGTGTTCACCCTTACGCTGTATTATCATGTGCTGCACTATTTTTTTCTTCTCTTTGTATATACTTTTTTTGAGGATTCTTTGTAAATCATGAGAGACTCTGTGGCGCAATGGACAGCGCGTTGGACTTCTAGATCATCATGAAAGTAATTCAAAGGTTGTGGGTTCGAGTCCCACCAGAGTTGAACTTTAGATTCAGTGACAAAAGCCAGAAATCTCTCTGGGGAATTACTGCTTAAATAAAAGCATTTTATCCCATCCCATAATAATGCATTTACCGTCCGTTACATTTTGAGTTTTAAAGTTTTACTCCTGTCGTAGTCAAGTTTTAAATCCAGCATGGTGTTCATCTTTACGCTGTATTATCATGTGCTGGACTATTTTTTTCTTCTCTTTGTATCTACTTTTTTTGAGGATTCTTTGTAAGTCATGAGCGACTCTGTGGCGCAATGGACAGCGCGTTGGACTTCTAGTCGATCATCATGAAAGTAATTCAAAGGTTGTGGGTTCGAGTCCCACCAGAGTTGAACTTTAGATTCAGTGACAAAAGCCAGAAATCTCTCTGGGGAATTACTGCTTAAATAAAAGCATTTTATCCCATCCCATAATAATGCATTTACCGTCCGTTACATTTTGAGTTTTAAAGTTTTACTCCTGTCGTAGTCAAGTTTTAAATCCAGCATGGTGTTCACCCTTACGCTGTATTATCATGTGCTGCACTATTTTTTTCTTCTCTTTGTATATACTTTTTTTGAGGATTCTTTGTAAATCATGAGAGACTCTGTGGCGCAATGGACAGCGCGTTGGACTTCTAGATCATCATGAAAGTAATTCAAAGGTTGTGGGTTCGAGTCCCACCAGAGTTGAACTTTAGATTCAGTGACAAAAGCCAGAAATCTCTCTGGGGAATTACTGCTTAAATAAAAGCATTTTATCCCATCCCATAATAATGCATTTACCGTCCGTTACATTTTGAGTTTTAAAGATTTACTCCTGTCGTAGTAAAGTTTTAAATCCAGCATGGTGTTCACCCTTACGCTGTATTATCATGTGCTGGACTATTTTTTTCTTCTCTTTGTATCTACTTTTTTTGAGGATTCTTTGTAAGTCATGAGCGACTCTGTGGCGCAATGGACAGCGCGTTGGACTTCTAGTTGATCATCATGAAAGTAATTCAAAGGTTGTGGGTTCGAGTCCCACCAGAGTTGAACTTTAGATTCAGTGACAAAAGCCAGAAATCTCTCTGTGGATTTACTGCTTAAATAAAAGCATTTCATCCCATCCTATAAAAATGCATTTACCGCCCGTTACATTTTGAGTTTCAAAGTATTACTTCTGTCGTAGTCGAGTTTTAAATCCAGCATGGTGTTCATCTTTACGCTGTATTATCATGCTTTGGACTATTTAATTCACTTGATATCTTCTTTTTTTGAGGATTCTTTGAAAATCACCAGCGACCTTTGTGGCGCAATGGACAGCGCGTTGGATTTCTAGTTGATCATCATGAAAGTAATTCAAAGGTTGTGGGTTCGAGTCCCACCAGAGTTGAACATTAGATTCAGTGACAAAAGCCAGAAATCTCTCTGGGGAATTACTGCTTAAATAAAAGCATTTTATCCCATCCCATAATAATGCATTTACCGTCCGTTACATTTTGAGTTTTAAAGTTTTACTCCTGTCGTAGTCAAGTTTTAAATCCAGCATGGTGTTCACCCTTACGCTGTATTTTCATGTGCTGGACCATTTTTTTCTTCTCTTTGTATCTACTTTTTTTGAGGATTCTTTGTAAATCATGAGCGACTCTGTGGCGCAATGGACAGCGCGTTGGACTTCTAGTCGATCATCATGAAAGTAATTCAAAGGTTGTGGGTTCGAGTCCCACCAGAGTTGAACTTTAGATTCAGTGACAAAAGCCAGAAATCTCTCTGGGGAATTACTGCTTAAATAAAAGCATTTTATCCCATCCCATAATAATGCATTTACCGTCCGTTACATTTTGAGTTTTAAAGTATTACTTCTGTCGTAGTCGAGTTTTAAATCCAGCATGGTGTTCATCTTTACGCTGTATTATCATGTGCTGGACTATTTTTTTCTTCTCTTTGTATCTACTTTTTTTGAGGATTCTTTGTAAGTCATGAGCGACTCTGTGGCGCAATGGACAGCGCGTTGGACTTCTAGTTGATCATCATGAAAGTAATTCAAAGGTTGTGGGTTCGAGTCCCACCAGAGTTGAACTTTAGATTCAGTGACAAAAGCCAGAAATCTCTCTGGGGAATTACTGCTTAAATAAAAGCATTTTATCCCATCCCATAATAATGCATTTACCGTCCGTTACATTTTGAGTTTTAAAGTTTTACTCCTGTCGTAGTCAAGTTTTAAATCCAGCATGGTGTTCACCCTTACGCTGTATTTTCATGTGCTGGACCATTTTTTTCTTCTCTTTGTATCTACTTTTTTTGAGGATTCTTTGTAAGTCATGAGCGACTCTGTGGCGCAATGGACAGCGCGTTGGACTTCTAGTTGATCATCATGAAAGTAATTCAAAGGTTGTGGGTTCGAGTCCCACCAGAGTTGAACTTTAGATTCAGTGACAAAAGCCAGAAATATCTCTGGGGAATTACTGCTTAAATAAAAGCATTTTATCCCATCCCATAATAATGCATTTACCGTCCGTTACATTTTGAGTTTTAAAGTTTTACTCCTGTCGTAGTCAAGTTTTAAATCCAGCATGGTGTTCACCCTTACGCTGTATTTTCATGTGCTGGACCATTTTTTTCTTCTCTTTGTATCTACTTTTTTTGAGGATTCTTTGTAAGTCATGAGCGACTCTGTGGCGCAATGGACAGCGCGTTGGACTTCTAGTTGATCATCATGAAAGTAATTCAAAGGTTGTGGGTTCGAGTCCCACCAGAGTTGAACTTTAGATTCAGTGACAAAAGCCAGAAATATCTCTGGGGAATTACTGCTTAAATAAAAGCATTTTATCCCATCCCATAATAATGCATTTACCGTCCGTTACATTTTGAGTTTTAAAGTTTTACTCCTGTCGTAGTCAAGTTTTAAATCCAGCATGGTGTTCACCCTTACGCTGTATTATCATGTGCTGGACTATTTTTTTCTTCTCTTTGTATATACTTTTTTTGAGGATTCTTTGTAAATCATGAGAGACTCTGTGGCGCAATGGACAGTGCGTTGGACTTCTAGTTGATCATCATGAAAGCAATTCAAAGGTTGTGGGTTCGAGTCCCACCAGAGTTGAACTTTAGATTCAGTGACAAAAGCCAGAAATCTCTCTGGGGAATTACTGCTTAAATAAAAGCATTTTATCCCGTCCCATAATAATGCATTTACCGTCCGTTACATTTTGAGTTTTAAAGTTTTACTCCTGTCGTAGTCAAGTTTTAAATCCAGCATGGTGTTCATCTTTACGCTGTATTATCATGTGCTGGACTATTTTTTTCTTCTCTTTGTATCTACTTTTTTTGAGGATTCTTTGTAAGTCATGAGCGACTCTGTGGCGCAATGGACAGCGCGTTGGACTTCTAGTCGATCATCATGAAAGTAATTCAAAGGTTGTGGGTTCGAGTCCCACCAGAGTTGAACTTTAGATTCAGTGACAAAAGCCAGAAATCTCTCTGGGGAATTACTGCTTAAATAAAAGCATTTTATCCCATCCCATAATAATGCATTTACCGTCCGTTACATTTTGAGTTTTAAAGTTTTACTCCTGTCGTAGTCAAGTTTTAAATCCAGCATGGTGTTCACCCTTACGCTGTATTATCATGTGCTGCACTATTTTTTTCTTCTCTTTGTATATACTTTTTTTGAGGATTCTTTGTAAATCATGAGAGACTCTGTGGCGCAATGGACAGCGCGTTGGACTTCTAGTTAATCATCATGAAAGTAATTCAAAGGTTGTGGGTTCGAGTCCCACCAGAGTTGAACTTTAGATTCAGTGACAAAAGCCAGAAATCTCTCTGGGGAATTACTGCTTAAATAAAAGCATTTTATCCCATCCCATAATAATGCATTTACCGTCCGTTACATTTTGAGTTTTAAAGATTTACTCCTGTCGTAGTAAAGTTTTAAATCCAGCATGGTGTTCACCCTTACGCTGTATTATCATGTGCTGGACTATTTTTTTCTTCTCTTTGTATATACTTTTTTTGAGGATTCTTTGTAAATCATGAGAGACTCTGTGGCGCAATGGACAGCGCGTTGGACTTCTAGTTGATCATCATAAAAGTAATTCAAAGGTTGTGGGTTCGAGTCCCACCAGAGTTGAACTTTGGATTCAGTGACAAAAGCCAGAAATCTCTCTTGGGAATTACTGCTTAAATAAAAGCAATTTTTCCCATCCCATAATAATGCATTTACCGTCCGTTACATTTTGAGTTTTAAAGTTTTACTCCTGTCGTAGTCAAGTTTTAAATCCAGCATGGTGCTCACCCTTACGCTGTATTTTCATGTGCTGGACCATTTTTTTCTTCTCTTTATATCTACTTTTTTTGAGGATTCTTTGCAAAGCATGAGCGACTCTGTGGCGCAATGGACAGCGCGTTGGACTTCTAGTTGATCATCATGAAAGCAATTCAAAGGTTGTGGGTTCGAGTCCCACCAGAGTTGAACTTTAGATTCAGTGACAAAATCCAGAAATCTCTCTGTGGATTTACTGCTTAAATAAAAGCATTTTATCCCATCCTATAAAAATGCATTTACCGTCCGTTACATTTTTAGTTTTAAAGTTTTACTTCTGTCGTGGTCGAGTTTTAAATCCAGCATGGTGTTCATCTTTACGCTGTATTCTCATGCTTTGGACTATTTAATTCACTTGATATCTTCTGTTTTTGAGGATTCTTTGAAAGTCATGAGCGACTCTGTGGCGCAATGGACAGCGCGTTGGACTTCTAGTATATCATCATGAAAGCAATTCAAAGGTTGTGGGTTCGAGTCCCACCAGAGTTGAGCTTTAGATTCAGTGACAAAAGCCAGAAATATCTCTGGGCAATTACTGCTTAAAAAGAAAGCATTTCTTTCCATCCCATTATAATGCATTTACCGTCCGTTACATTTTGAGTTTTAAAGTTTTACTCCTGTCGTAGTCAAGTTTTAAATCCAGCATGGTGTTCACCCTTACGCTGTATTATTATGTGCTGGACCATTTTTTTCTTCTCTTTATATCTTCTTTTTTTGAGGATTCTTTGCAAATCATAAGCGACTCTGTGGCGCAATGGACAGCGCGTTGGACTTCTAGTTGATCATCATGAAAGTAATTCAAAGGTTGTGGGTTCGAGTCCCACCAGAGTTGAACTTTAGATTCAGTGACAAAAGCCAGAAATCTCTCTGGGGAATTACCGCTTAAATAAAAGCATTTTATCCCATCCCATAATAATGCATTTACCGTCCGTTACATTTTGAGTTTTAAAGTTTTACTCCTGTCGTAGTCAAGTTTTAAATCCAGCATGGTGTTCACCCTTACGCTGTATTTTCATGTGCTGGACCATTTTTTTCTTCTCTTTGTATCTACTTTTTTTGAGGATTCTTTGTAAGTCATGAGCGACTCTGTGGCGCAATGGACAGCGCGTTGGACTTCTAGTTGATCATCATGAAAGTAATTCAAAGGTTGTGGGTTCGAGTCCCACCAGAGTTGAACTTTAGATTCAGTGACAAAAGCCAGAAATCTCTCTGGGGAATTACTGCTTAAATAAAACCATTTTATCCCATCCCATAATAATGCATTTACCGTCCGTTACATTTTGAGTTTTAAAGTTTTACTCCTGTCGTAGTCAAGTTTTAAATCCAGCATGGTGTTCACCCTTACGCTGTATTATCATGTGCTGCACTATTTTTTTCTTCTCTTTGTATATACTTTTTTTGAGGATTCTTTGTAAATCATGAGAGACTCTGTGGCGCAATGGACAGCGCGTTGGACTTCTAGTTAATCATCATGAAAGTAATTCAAAGGTTGTGGGTTCGAGTCCCACCAGAGTTGAACTTTAGATTCAGTGACAAAAGCCAGAAATCTCTCTGGGGAATTACTGCTTAAATAAAAGCATTTTATCCCATCCCATAATAATGCATTTACCGTCCGTTACATTTTGAGTTTTAAAGATTTACTCCTGTCGTAGTAAAGTTTTAAATCCAGCATGGTGTTCACCCTTACGCTGTATTATCATGTGCTGGACTATTTTTTTCTTCTCTTTGTATATACTTTTTTTGAGGATTCTTTGTAAATCATGAGAGACTCTGTGGCGCAATGGACAGCGCGTTGGACTTCTAGTTGATCATCATAAAAGTAATTCAAAGGTTGTGGGTTCGAGTCCCACCAGAGTTGAACTTTGGATTCAGTGACAAAAGCCAGAAATCTCTCTTGGGAATTACTGCTTAAATAAAAGCAATTTTTCCCATCCCATAATAATGCATTTACCGTCCGTTACATTTTGAGTTTTAAAGTTTTACTCCTGTCGTAGTCAAGTTTTAAATCCAGCATGGTGCTCACCCTTACGCTGTATTTTCATGTGCTGGACCATTTTTTTCTTCTCTTTATATCTACTTTTTTTGAGGATTCTTTGCAAAGCATGAGCGACTCTGTGGCGCAATGGACAGCGCGTTGGACTTCTAGTTGATCATCATGAAAGCAATTCAAAGGTTGTGGGTTCGAGTCCCACCAGAGTTGAACTTTAGATTCAGTGACAAAATCCAGAAATCTCTCTGTGGATTTACTGCTTAAATAAAAGCATTTTATCCCATCCTATAAAAATGCATTTACCGTCCGTTACATTTTTAGTTTTAAAGTTTTACTTCTGTCGTGGTCGAGTTTTAAATCCAGCATGGTGTTCATCTTTACGCTGTATTCTCATGCTTTGGACTATTTAATTCACTTGATATCTTCTGTTTTTGAGGATTCTTTGAAAGTCATGAGCGACTCTGTGGCGCAATGGACAGCGCGTTGGACTTCTAGTATATCATCATGAAAGCAATTCAAAGGTTGTGGGTTCGAGTCCCACCAGAGTTGAGCTTTAGATTCAGTGACAAAAGCCAGAAATATCTCTGGGCAATTACTGCTTAAAAAGAAAGCATTTCTTTCCATCCCATTATAATGCATTTACCGTCCGTTACATTTTGAGTTTTAAAGTTTTACTCCTGTCGTAGTCAAGTTTTAAATCCAGCATGGTGTTCACCCTTACGCTGTATTATTATGTGCTGGACCATTTTTTTCTTCTCTTTATATCTTCTTTTTTTGAGGATTCTTTGCAAATCATAAGCGACTCTGTGGCGCAATGGACAGCGCGTTGGACTTCTAGTTGATCATCATGAAAGTAATTCAAAGGTTGTGGGTTCGAGTCCCACCAGAGTTGAACTTTAGATTCAGTGACAAAAGCCAGAAATCTCTCTGGGGAATTACCGCTTAAATAAAAGCATTTTATCCCATCCCATAATAATGCATTTACCGTCCGTTACATTTTGAGTTTTAAAGTTTTACTTCTGTCGTAGTCGAGTTTTAAATCCAGCATGGTGTTCATCTTTACGCTGTATTATCATGCTTTGGACTACTTAATTCACTTGATATCTTCTTTTTTTGAGGATTCTTTGAAAATCACCAGCGACTCTGTGGCGCAATGGACAGCGCAATGGACTTCTAGTTGATCATCGTGAAAGTAATTCAAAGGTTGTGGGTTCGAGTCCCACCAGAGTTGAACTTTGGATTCAGTGACAAAAGCCAGAAATCTCTCTGGGGAATTACTGCTTAAATAAAAGCATTTTTTCCCATCCCATAATAATGCATTTACCGTCCGTTACATTTTGAGTTTTAAACTTTTACTCCTGTCGTAGTCAAGTTTTAAATCCAGCATGGTGCTCACCCTTACGCTGTATTTTCATGTGCTGGACCATTTTTTTCTTCTCTTTATATCTACTTTTTTTGAGGATTCTTTGCAAAGCATGAGCGACTCTGTGGCGCAATGGACAGCGCGTTGGACTTCTAGTTGATCATCATGAAAGCAATTCAAAGGTTGTGGGTTCGAGTCCCACCAGAGTTGAACTTTAGATTCAGTGACAAAATCCAGAAATCTCTCTGTGGATTTACTGCTTAAATAAAAGCATTTTATCCCATCCTATAAAAATGCATTTACCGTCCGTTACATTTTTAGTTTTAAAGTATTACTTCTGTCGTAGTCGAGTTTTAAATCCAGCATGGTGTTCATCTTTACGCTGTATTATCATGCTTTGGACTATTTAATTCACTTGATATCTTCTTTTTTTGAGGATTCTTTGAAAATCACCAGCGACCTTTGTGGCGCAATGGACAGCGCGTTGGATTTCTAGTTGATCATCATGAAAGTAATTCAAAGGTTGTGGGTTCGAGTCCCACCAGAGTTGAACATTAGATTCAGTGACAAAAGCCAGAAATCTCTCTGGGGAATTACTGCTTAAATAAAATCATTTTATCCCATCCCATAATAATGCATTTACCGTCCGTTACATTTTGAGTTTTAAAGTTTTACTCCTGTCGTAGTCAAGTTTTAAATCCAGCATGGTGTTCACCCTTACGCTGTATTTTCATGTGCTGGACCATTTTTTTCTTCTCTTTGTATCTACTTTTTTTGAGGATTCTTTGTAAATCATGAGCGACTCTGTGGCGCAATGGACAGCGCGTTGGACTTCTAGTCGATCATCATGAAAGTAATTCAAAGGTTGTGGGTTCGAGTCCCACCAGAGTTGAACTTTAGATTCAGTGACAAAAGCCAGAAATCTCTCTGGGGAATTACTGCTTAAATAAAAGCATTTTATCCCATCCCATAATAATGCATTTACCGTCCGTTACATTTTGAGTTTTAAAGTATTACTTCTGTCGTAGTCGAGTTTTAAATCCAGCATGGTGTTCATCTTTACGCTGTATTATCATGTGCTGGACTATTTTTTTCTTCTCTTTGTATCTACTTTTTTTGAGGATTCTTTGTAAGTCATGAGCGACTCTGTGGCGCAATGGACAGCGCGTTGGACTTCTAGTTGATCATCATGAAAGTAATTCAAAGGTTGTGGGTTCGAGTCCCACCAGAGTTGAACTTTAGATTCAGTGACAAAAGCCAGAAATCTCTCTGGGGAATTACTGCTTAAATAAAAGCATTTTATCCCATCCCATAATAATGCATTTACCGTCCGTTACATTTTGAGTTTTAAAGTTTTACTCCTGTCGTAGTCAAGTTTTAAATCCAGCATGGTGTTCACCCTTACGCTGTATTTTCATGTGCTGGACCATTTTTTTCTTCTCTTTGTATCTACTTTTTTTGAGGATTCTTTGTAAGTCATGAGCGACTCTGTGGCGCAATGGACAGCGCGTTGGACTTCTAGTTGATCATCATGAAAGTAATTCAAAGGTTGTGGGTTCGAGTCCCACCAGAGTTGAACTTTAGATTCAGTGACAAAAGCCAGAAATATCTCTGGGGAATTACTGCTTAAATAAAAGCATTTTATCCCATCCCATAATAATGCATTTACCGTCCGTTACATTTTGAGTTTTAAAGTTTTACTCCTGTCGTAGTCAAGTTTTAAATCCAGCATGGTGTTCACCCTTACGCTGTATTATCATGTGCTGGACTATTTTTTTCTTCTCTTTGTATATACTTTTTTTGAGGATTCTTTGTAAATCATGAGAGACTCTGTGGCGCAATGGACAGTGCGTTGGACTTCTAGTTGATCATCATGAAAGCAATTCAAAGGTTGTGGGTTCGAGTCCCACCAGAGTTGAACTTTAGATTCAGTGACAAAAGCCAGAAATCTCTCTGGGGAATTACTGCTTAAATAAAAGCATTTTATCCCATCCCATAATAATGCATTTACCGTCCGTTACATTTTGAGTTTTAAAGTTTTACTCCTGTCGTAGTCAAGTTTTAAATCCAGCATGGTGTTCATCTTTACGCTGTATTATCATGTGCTGGACTATTTTTTTCTTCTCTTTGTATCTACTTTTTTTGAGGATTCTTTGTAAGTCATGAGCGACTCTGTGGCGCAATGGACAGCGCGTTGGACTTCTAGTCGATCATCATGAAAGTAATTCAAAGGTTGTGGGTTCGAGTCCCACCAGAGTTGAACTTTAGATTCAGTGACAAAAGCCAGAAATCTCTCTGGGGAATTACTGCTTAAATAAAAGCATTTTATCCCATCCCATAATAATGCATTTACCGTCCGTTACATTTTGAGTTTTAAAGTTTTACTCCTGTCGTAGTCAAGTTTTAAATCCAGCATGGTGTTCACCCTTACGCTGTATTATCATGTGCTGCACTATTTTTTTCTTCTCTTTGTATATACTTTTTTTGAGGATTCTTTGTAAATCATGAGAGACTCTGTGGCGCAATGGACAGCGCGTTGGACTTCTAGTTAATCATCATGAAAGTAATTCAAAGGTTGTGGGTTCGAGTCCCACCAGAGTTGAACTTTAGATTCAGTGACAAAAGCCAGAAATCTCTCTGGGGAATTACTGCTTAAATAAAAGCATTTTATCCCATCCCATAATAATGCATTTACCGTCCGTTACATTTTGAGTTTTAAAGATTTACTCCTGTCGTAGTAAAGTTTTAAATCCAGCATGGTGTTCACCCTTACGCTGTATTATCATGTGCTGGACTATTTTTTTCTTCTCTTTGTATCTACTTTTTTTGAGGATTCTTTGTAAGTCATGAGCGACTCTGTGGCGCAATGGACAGCGCGTTGGACTTCTAGTTGATCATCATGAAAGTAATTCAAAGGTTGTGGGTTCGAGTCCCACCAGAGTTGAACTTTAGATTCAGTGACAAAAGCCAGAAATCTCTCTGTGGATTTACTGCTTAAATAAAAGCATTTCATCCCATCCTATAAAAATGCATTTACCGCCCGTTACATTTTGAGTTTCAAAGTATTACTTCTGTCGTAGTCGAGTTTTAAATCCAGCATGGTGTTCATCTTTACGCTGTATTATCATGCTTTGGACTATTTAATTCACTTGATATCTTCTTTTTTTGAGGATTCTTTGAAAATCACCAGCGACCTTTGTGGCGCAATGGACAGCGCGTTGGATTTCTAGTTGATCATCATGAAAGTAATTCAAAGGTTGTGGGTTCGAGTCCCACCAGAGTTGAACATTAGATTCAGTGACAAAAGCCAGAAATCTCTCTGGGGAATTACTGCTTAAATAAAAGCATTTTATCCCATCCCATAATAATGCATTTACCGTCCGTTACATTTTGAGTTTTAAAGTTTTACTCCTGTCGTAGTCAAGTTTTAAATCCAGCATGGTGTTCACCCTTACGCTGTATTTTCATGTGCTGGACCATTTTTTTCTTCTCTTTGTATCTACTTTTTTTGAGGATTCTTTGTAAATCATGAGCGACTCTGTGGCGCAATGGACAGCGCGTTGGACTTCTAGTCGATCATCATGAAAGTAATTCAAAGGTTGTGGGTTCGAGTCCCACCAGAGTTGAACTTTAGATTCAGTGACAAAAGCCAGAAATCTCTCTGGGGAATTACTGCTTAAATAAAAGCATTTTATCCCATCCCATAATAATGCATTTACCGTCCGTTACATTTTGAGTTTTAAAGTATTACTTCTGTCGTAGTCGAGTTTTAAATCCAGCATGGTGTTCATCTTTACGCTGTATTATCATGTGCTGGACTATTTTTTTCTTCTCTTTGTATCTACTTTTTTTGAGGATTCTTTGTAAGTCATGAGCGACTCTGTGGCGCAATGGACAGCGCGTTGGACTTCTAGTTGATCATCATGAAAGTAATTCAAAGGTTGTGGGTTCGAGTCCCACCAGAGTTGAACTTTAGATTCAGTGACAAAAGCCAGAAATCTCTCTGGGGAATTACTGCTTAAATAAAAGCATTTTATCCCATCCCATAATAATGCATTTACCGTCCGTTACATTTTGAGTTTTAAAGTTTTACTCCTGTCGTAGTCAAGTTTTAAATCCAGCATGGTGTTCACCCTTACGCTGTATTTTCATGTGCTGGACCATTTTTTTCTTCTCTTTGTATCTACTTTTTTTGAGGATTCTTTGTAAGTCATGAGCGACTCTGTGGCGCAATGGACAGCGCGTTGGACTTCTAGTTGATCATCATGAAAGTAATTCAAAGGTTGTGGGTTCGAGTCCCACCAGAGTTGAACTTTAGATTCAGTGACAAAAGCCAGAAATATCTCTGGGGAATTACTGCTTAAATAAAAGCATTTTATCCCATCCCATAATAATGCATTTACCGTCCGTTACATTTTGAGTTTTAAAGTTTTACTCCTGTCGTAGTCAAGTTTTAAATCCAGCATGGTGTTCACCCTTACGCTGTATTATCATGTGCTGGACTATTTTTTTCTTCTCTTTGTATATACTTTTTTTGAGGATTCTTTGTAAATCATGAGAGACTCTGTGGCGCAATGGACAGTGCGTTGGACTTCTAGTTGATCATCATGAAAGCAATTCAAAGGTTGTGGGTTCGAGTCCCACCAGAGTTGAACTTTAGATTCAGTGACAAAAGCCAGAAATCTCTCTGGGGAATTACTGCTTAAATAAAAGCATTTTATCCCATCCCATAATAATGCATTTACCGTCCGTTACATTTTGAGTTTTAAAGTTTTACTCCTGTCGTAGTCAAGTTTTAAATCCAGCATGGTGTTCATCTTTACGCTGTATTATCATGTGCTGGACTATTTTTTTCTTCTCTTTGTATCTACTTTTTTTGAGGATTCTTTGTAAGTCATGAGCGACTCTGTGGCGCAATGGACAGCGCGTTGGACTTCTAGTCGATCATCATGAAAGTAATTCAAAGGTTGTGGGTTCGAGTCCCACCAGAGTTGAACTTTAGATTCAGTGACAAAAGCCAGAAATCTCTCTGGGGAATTACTGCTTAAATAAAAGCATTTTATCCCATCCCATAATAATGCATTTACCGTCCGTTACATTTTGAGTTTTAAAGTTTTACTCCTGTCGTAGTCAAGTTTTAAATCCAGCATGGTGTTCACCCTTACGCTGTATTATCATGTGCTGCACTATTTTTTTCTTCTCTTTGTATATACTTTTTTTGAGGATTCTTTGTAAATCATGAGAGACTCTGTGGCGCAATGGACAGCGCGTTGGACTTCTAGTTAATCATCATGAAAGTAATTCAAAGGTTGTGGGTTCGAGTCCCACCAGAGTTGAACTTTAGATTCAGTGACAAAAGCCAGAAATCTCTCTGGGGAATTACTGCTTAAATAAAAGCATTTTATCCCATCCCATAATAATGCATTTACCGTCCGTTACATTTTGAGTTTTAAAGATTTACTCCTGTCGTAGTAAAGTTTTAAATCCAGCATGGTGTTCACCCTTACGCTGTATTATCATGTGCTGGACTATTTTTTTCTTCTCTTTGTATATACTTTTTTTGAGGATTCTTTGTAAATCATGAGAGACTCTGTGGCGCAATGGACAGCGCGTTGGACTTCTAGTTGATCATCATAAAAGTAATTCAAAGGTTGTGGGTTCGAGTCCCACCAGAGTTGAACTTTGGATTCAGTGACAAAAGCCAGAAATCTCTCTTGGGAATTACTGCTTAAATAAAAGCAATTTTTCCCATCCCATAATAATGCATTTACCGTCCGTTACATTTTGAGTTTTAAAGTTTTACTCCTGTCGTAGTCAAGTTTTAAATCCAGCATGGTGCTCACCCTTACGCTGTATTTTCATGTGCTGGACCATTTTTTTCTTCTCTTTATATCTACTTTTTTTGAGGATTCTTTGCAAAGCATGAGCGACTCTGTGGCGCAATGGACAGCGCGTTGGACTTCTAGTTGATCATCATGAAAGCAATTCAAAGGTTGTGGGTTCGAGTCCCACCAGAGTTGAACTTTAGATTCAGTGACAAAATCCAGAAATCTCTCTGTGGATTTACTGCTTAAATAAAAGCATTTTATCCCATCCTATAAAAATGCATTTACCGTCCGTTACATTTTTAGTTTTAAAGTATTACTTCTGTCGTAGTCGAGTTTTAAATCCAGCATGGTGTTCATCTTTACGCTGTATTATCATGCTTTGGACTACTTAATTCACTTGATATCTTCTTTTTTTGAGGATTCTTTGAAAATCACCAGCGACTCTGTGGCGCAATGGACACCGCGTTGGACTTCTAGTTGATCATCATGAAAGTAATTCAAAGGTTGTGGGTTCGAGTCCCACCAGAGTTGAACTTTAGATTCAGTGACAAAAGCCAGAAATCTCTCTGGGGAATTACTGCTTAAATAAAAGCATTTTATCCCATCCCATAATAATGCATTTACCGTCCGTTACATTTTGAGTTTTAAAGTTTTACTCCTGTCGTAGTCAAGTTTTAAATCCAGCATGGTGTTCACCCTTACGCTGTATTTTCATGTGCTGGACCATTTTTTTCTTCTCTTTGTATCTACTTTTTTTGAGGATTCTTTGTAAATCATGAGCGACTCTGTGGCGCAATGGACAGCGCGTTGGACTTCTAGTCGATCATCATGAAAGTAATTCAAAGGTTGTGGGTTCGAGTCCCACCAGAGTTGAACTTTAGATTCAGTGACAAAAGCCAGAAATCTCTCTGGGGAATTACTGCTTAAATAAACGTCTTTTATCCCATCCCATAATAATGCACTTACCGTCCGTTACATTTTTAGTTTTAAAGTTTTACTTCTGTCGTGGTCGAGTTTTAAATCCAGCATGGTGTTCATCTTTACGCTGTATTCTCATGCTTTGGACTATTTAATTCACTTGATATCTTCTGTTTTTGAGGATTCTTTGAAAGTCATGAGCGACTCTGTGGCGCAATGGACAGCGCGTTGGACTTCTAGTATATCATCATGAAAGCAATTCAAAGGTTGTGGGTTCGAGTCCCACCAGAGTTGAGCTTTAGATTCAGTGACAAAAGCCAGAAATATCTCTGGGCAATTACTGCTTAAAAAGAAAGCATTTTTTCCCATCCCATAATAATGCATTTACCGTCCGTTACATTTTGAGTTTTAAACTTTTACTCCTGTCGTAGTCAAGTTTTAAATCCAGCATGGTGCTCACCCTTACGCTGTATTTTCATGTGCTGGACCATTTTTTTCTTCTCTTTATATCTACTTTTTTTGAGGATTCTTTGCAAAGCATGAGCGACTCTGTGGCGCAATGGACAGCGCGTTGGACTTCTAGTTGATCATCATGAAAGCAATTCAAAGGTTGTGGGTTCGAGTCCCACCAGAGTTGAACTTTAGATTCAGTGACAAAATCCAGAAATCTCTCTGTGGATTTACTGCTTAAATAAAAGCATTTTATCCCATCCTATAAAAATGCATTTACCGTCCGTTACATTTTTAGTTTTAAAGTATTACTTCTGTCGTAGTCGAGTTTTAAATCCAGCATGGTGTTCATCTTTACGCTGTATTATCATGCTTTGGACTACTTAATTCACTTGATATCTTCTTTTTTTGAGGATTCTTTGAAAATCACCAGCGACTCTGTGGCGCAATGGACACCGCGTTGGACTTCTAGTTGATCATCATGAAAGTAATTCAAAGGTTGTGGGTTCGAGTCCCACCAGAGTTTGTTAGTTTTAAAGTATTACTTCTGTCGTAGTCGAGTTTTAAATCCAGCATGGTGTTCATCTTTACGCTGTATTATCATGCTTTGGACTACTTAATTCACTTGATATCTTCTTTTTTTGAGGATTCTTTGAAAATCACCAGCGACTCTGTGGCGCAATGGACACCGCGTTGGACTTCTAGTTGATCATCATGAAAGTAATTCAAAGGTTGTGGGTTCGAGTCCCACCAGAGTTGAACTTTAGATTCAGTGACAAAAGCCAGAAATCTCTCTGGGGAATTACTGCTTAAATAAAAGCATTTTATCCCATCCCATAATAATGCATTTACCGTCCGTTACATTTTGAGTTTTAAAGTTTTACTCCTGTCGTAGTCAAGTTTTAAATCCAGCATGGTGTTCACCCTTACGCTGTATTTTCATGTGCTGGACCATTTTTTTCTTCTCTTTGTATCTACTTTTTTTGAGGATTCTTTGTAAATCATGAGCGACTCTGTGGCGCAATGGACAGCGCGTTGGACTTCTAGTCGATCATCATGAAAGTAATTCAAAGGTTGTGGGTTCGAGTCCCACCAGAGTTGAACTTTAGATTCAGTGACAAAAGCCAGAAATCTCTCTGGGGAATTACTGCTTAAATAAACGTCTTTTATCCCATCCCATAATAATGCACTTACCGTCCGTTACATTTTTAGTTTTAAAGTTTTACTTCTGTCGTGGTCGAGTTTTAAATCCAGCATGGTGTTCATCTTTACGCTGTATTCTCATGCTTTGGACTATTTAATTCACTTGATATCTTCTGTTTTTGAGGATTCTTTGAAAGTCATGAGCGACTCTGTGGCGCAATGGACAGCGCGTTGGACTTCTAGTATATCATCATGAAAGCAATTCAAAGGTTGTGGGTTCGAGTCCCACCAGAGTTGAGCTTTAGATTCAGTGACAAAAGCCAGAAATATCTCTGGGCAATTACTGCTTAAAAAGAAAGCATTTCTTTCCATCCCATTATAATGCATTTACCGTCCGTTACATTTTGAGTTTTAAAGTTTTACTCCTGTCGTAGTCAAGTTTTAAATCCAGCATGGTGTTCACCCTTACGCTGTATTATTATGTGCTGGACCATTTTTTTCTTCTCTTTATATCTTCTTTTTTTGAGGATTCTTTGCAAATCATAAGCGACTCTGTGGCGCAATGGACAGCGCGTTGGACTTCTAGTTGATCATCATGAAAGTAATTCAAAGGTTGTGGGTTCGAGTCCCACCAGAGTTGAACTTTAGATTCAGTGACAAAAGCCAGAAATCTCTCTGGGGAATTACCGCTTAAATAAAAGCATTTTATCCCATCCCATAATAATGCATTTACCGTCCGTTACATTTTGAGTTTTAAAGTTTTACTTCTGTCGTAGTCGAGTTTTAAATCCAGCATGGTGTTCATCTTTACGCTGTATTATCATGCTTTGGACTACTTAATTCACTTGATATCTTCTTTTTTTGAGGATTCTTTGAAAATCACCAGCGACTCTGTGGCGCAATGGACAGCGCAATGGACTTCTAGTTGATCATCGTGAAAGTAATTCAAAGGTTGTGGGTTCGAGTCCCACCAGAGTTGAACTTTGGATTCAGTGACAAAAGCCAGAAATCTCTCTGGGGAATTACTGCTTAAATAAAAGCATTTTTTCCCATCCCATAATAATGCATTTACCGTCCGTTACATTTTGAGTTTTAAACTTTTACTCCTGTCGTAGTCAAGTTTTAAATCCAGCATGGTGCTCACCCTTACGCTGTATTTTCATGTGCTGGACCATTTTTTTCTTCTCTTTATATCTACTTTTTTTGAGGATTCTTTGCAAAGCATGAGCGACTCTGTGGCGCAATGGACAGCGCGTTGGACTTCTAGTTGATCATCATGAAAGCAATTCAAAGGTTGTGGGTTCGAGTCCCACCAGAGTTGAACTTTAGATTCAGTGACAAAATCCAGAAATCTCTCTGTGGATTTACTGCTTAAATAAAAGCATTTTATCCCATCCTATAAAAATGCATTTACCGTCCGTTACATTTTTAGTTTTAAAGTATTACTTCTGTCGTAGTCGAGTTTTAAATCCAGCATGGTGTTCATCTTTACGCTGTATTATCATGCTTTGGACTACTTAATTCACTTGATATCTTCTTTTTTTGAGGATTCTTTGAAAATCACCAGCGACTCTGTGGCGCAATGGACACCGCGTTGGACTTCTAGTTGATCATCATGAAAGTAATTCAAAGGTTGTGGGTTCGAGTCCCACCAGAGTTGAACTTTAGATTCAGTGACAAAAGCCAGAAATCTCTCTGGGGAATTACTGCTTAAATAAAAGCATTTTATCCCATCCCATAATAATGCATTTACCGTCCGTTACATTTTGAGTTTTAAAGTTTTACTCCTGTCGTAGTCAAGTTTTAAATCCAGCATGGTGTTCACCCTTACGCTGTATTTTCATGTGCTGGACCATTTTTTTCTTCTCTTTGTATCTACTTTTTTTGAGGATTCTTTGTAAATCATGAGCGACTCTGTGGCGCAATGGACAGCGCGTTGGACTTCTAGTATATCATCATGAAAGCAATTCAAAGGTTGTGGGTTCGAGTCCCACCAGAGTTGAACTTTAGATTCAGTGACAAAAGCCAGAAATCTCTCTGGGGAATTACTGCTTAAATAAAAGCATTTTATCCCATCCCATAATAATGCATTTACCGTCCGTTACATTTTGAGTTTTAAAGTATTACTTCTGTCGTAGTCGAGTTTTAAATCCAGCATGGTGTTCATCTTTACGCTGTATTATCATGTGCTGGACTATTTTTTTCTTCTCTTTGTATCTACTTTTTTTGAGGATTCTTTGTAAGTCATGAGCGACTCTGTGGCGCAATGGACAGCGCGTTGGACTTCTAGTTGATCATCATGAAAGTAATTCAAAGGTTGTGCGTTCGAGTCCCACCAGAGTTGAACTTTAGATTCAGTGACAAAAGCCAGAAATCTCTCTGTGGATTTACTGCTTAAATAAAAGCATTTCATCCCATCCTATAAAAATGCATTTACCGTCCGTTAGATTTTGAGTTTTAAAGTATTACTTCTGTCGTAGTCGAGTTTTAAATCCAGCATGGTGTTCATCTTTACGCTGTATTATCATGCTTTGGACTATTTAATTCACTTGATATCTTCTTTTTTTGAGGATTCTTTGAAAATCACCAGCGACTCTGTGGCGCAATGGACAGGGCGTTGGACTTCTAGTTGATCATCATGAAAGTAATTCAAAGGTTGTGGGTTCGAGTCCCACCAGAGTTGAACTTTAGATTCAGTGACAAAAGCCAGAAATCTCTCTGGGGAATTACTGCTTAAATAAAAGCATTTTATCCCATCCCATAATAATGCATTTACCGTCCGTTACATTTTGAGTTTTAAAGTATTACTCCTGTCGTAGTCAAGTTTTAAATCCAGCATGGTGTTCACCCTTACGCTGTATTATCATGTGCTGCACTATTTTTTTCTTCTTTTTGTATCTACTTTTTTTGAGGTTTCTTTGTAAATCATGAGAGACTCTGTGGCGCAATGGACAGCGCGTTAGACTTCTAGTTAATCATCATGAAAGTAATTCAAAGATTGTGGGTTTGAGTCCCACCAGAGTTGAACTTTAGATTCAGTGACAAAAGCCAGAAATCTCTCTGGGGAATTACTGCTTAAATAAAAGCATTTTATCCCATCCCATAATAATGCATTTACCGTCTGTTACATTTTGAGTTTTAAAGTTTTACTCCTGTCGTAGTCGAGTTTTAAATCCAGCATGGTGTTCATCTTTACGCTGTATTATCATGCTTTGGACTATTTAATTCACTTGATATCTTCTGTTTTTGAGGATTCTTTGAAAGTCATGAGCGACTCTGTGGCGCAATGGACAGCGCGTTGGACTTCTAGTTGATCATCATGAAAGCAATTCAAAGGTTGTGGCTTCGAGTCCCACCAGAGTTGAACTTTAGATTCAGTGACAAAAGCCAGAAATATCTCTGGGGAATTACCGCTTAAATAAAAGCATTTTATCCCATCCCATAATAATGCATTTACCGTCCGTTACATTTTGAGTTTTAAAGTTTTACTTCTGTCGTAGTCGAGTTTTAAATACAGCATGGTGTTCATCTTTACGTTGTATTCTCATGCTTTGGACTATTTGATTCACTTGATATCTTCTGTTTTTGAGGATTCTTTGAAAGTCATGAGCGACTCTGTGGCGCAATGGACAGCGCGTTGGACTTCTAGTATATCATCATGAAAGTAATTCAAAGGTTGTGGGTTCGAGTCCCACCAGAGTTGAACTTTAGATTCAGTGACAAAAGCCAGAAATCTCTCTGGGGAATTACCGCTTAAATAAAAGCATTTTATCCCATCCCATAATAATGCATTTACCGTCCGTTACATTTTGAGTTTTAAAGTTTTACTCCTGTCGTAGTCAAGTTTTAAATCCAGCATGGTGTTCACCCTTACGCTGTATTATTATGTGCTGGACCATTTTTTTCTTCTCTTTATATCTTCTTTTTTTTAGGATTCTTTGCAAATCATAAGCGACTCTGTGGCGCAATGGACAGCGCGTTGGACTTCTAGTTGATCATCATGAAAGTAATTCAAAGGTTGTGGGTTCGAGTCCCACCAGAGTTGAACTTTAGATTCAGTGACAAAAGCCAGAAATCTCTCTGGGGAATTACCGCTTAAATAAAAGCATTTTATCCCATCCCATAATAATGCATTTACCGTCCGTTACATTTTGAGTTTTAAAGTTTTACTTCTGTCGTAGTTGAGTTTTAAATCCAGCATGGTGTTCATCTTTACGTTGTATTCTCATGCTTTGGACTATTTGATTCACTTGATATCTTCTTTTTTTGAGAATTCTTTGCAAATCATGAGCGACTCTGTGGCGCAATGGACAGCGCGTTGGACTTCTAGTATATCATCATGAAAGTAATTCAAAGGTTGTGGGTTCGAGTCCCACCAGAGTTGAACTTTAGATTCAGTGACAAAAGCCAGAAATCTCTCTGGGGATTTACTGCTTAAATAAACGTCTTTTATCCCATCCCATAATAATGCATTTACCGTCCGTTACATTTTGAGTTTTAAAGTTTTACTTCTGTCGTGGTCGAGTTTTAAATCCAGCATGGTGTTCATCTTTACGCTGTATTCTCATGCTTTGGACTATTTAATTCACTTGATATCTTCTGTTTTTGAGGATTCTTTGAAAGTCATGAGCGACTCTGTGGCGCAATGGACAGCGCGTTGGACTTCTAGTATATCATCATGAAAGCAATTCAAAGGTTGTGGGTTCGAGTCCCACCAGAGTTGAGCTTTAGATTCAGTGACAAAAGCCAGAAATATCTCTGGGCAATTACTGCTTAAAAAGAAAGCATTTCTTTCCATCCCATTATAATGCAGTTACCGTCCGTTACATTTTGAGTTTTAAAGTTTTACTCCTGTCGTAGTCAAGTTTTAAATCCAGCATGGTGTTCATCTTTACGCTGTATTCTCATGCTTTGGACTATTTAATTCACTTGATATCTTCTGTTTTTGAGGATTCTTTGAAAGTCATGAGCGACTCTGTGGCGCAATGGACAGCGCGTTGGACTTCTAGTTGATCATCATGAAAGCAATTCAAAGGTTGTGGGTTCGAGTCCCACCAGAGTTGAACTTTAGATTCAGTCACAAAAGCCAGAAATATCTCTGGGGAATTACCGCTTAAATAAAAGCATTTTATCCCATCCCATAATAATGCATTTACCGTCCGTTACATTTTGAGTTTTAAAGTATTACTCCTGTCGTAGTCAAGTTTTAAATCCAGCATGGCGTTCACCCTTACGCTGTATTATTATGTGCTGGACCATTTTTTTCTTCTCTTTATATCTTCTTTTTTTGAGGATTCTTTGCAAAGCATGAGCGACTCTGTGGCGCAATGGACAGAGCGTTGGACTTCTAGTTGATCTTCATGAAAGCAATTCAAAGGTTGTGGGTTCGAGTCCCACCAGAGTTGAACTTTAGATTCAGTGACAAAATCCAGAAATCTCTCTGTGGATTTACTGCTTAAATAAAAGCATTTTATCCCATCCTATAAAAATGCATTTACCGTCCGTTACATTTTCAGTTTTAAAGTATTACTTCTGTCGTAGTCGAGTTTTAAATCCAGCATGGTGTTGATCTTTACGCTGTATTATCATGCTTTGGACTACTTAATTCACTTGATATCTTCTTTTTTTGAGGATTCTTTGAAAATCACCAGCGACTCTGTGGCGCAATGGACAGCGCGTTGGACTTCTAGTTGATCATCATGAAAGTAATTCAAAGGTTGTGGGTTCGAGTCCCACCAGAGTTGAACTTTAGATTCAGTGACAAAAGCCAGAAATATCTCTGGGGAATTACTGCTTAAATAAAAGCATTTTATCCCATCCCATTATAATGCATTTACCGTCCGTAACATTTTTAGTTTTAAAGTTTTACTCCTGTCGTAGTCAAGTTTTAAATCCAGCATGGTGTTCACCCTTACGCTGTATTATTATGTGCTGGACCATTTTTTTCTTCTCTTTATATCTTCTTTTTTTGAGGATTCTTTGCAAATCATAAGCGACTCTGTGGCGCAATGGACAGCGCGTTGGACTTCTAGTTGATCATCATGAAAGTAATTCAAAGGTTGTGGGTTTGAGTCCCACCAGAGTTGAACTTTAGATTCAGTGACAAAAGCCAGAAATCTCTCTGGGGAATTACCGCTTAAATAAAAGCATTTTATCCCATCCCATAATAATGCATTTACCGTCCGTTACATTTTGAGTTTTAAAGTTTTACTCCTGTCGTAGTCAAGTTTTAAATCCAGCATGGTGTTCACCCTTACGCTGTATTATCATGTGCTGGACTATTTTTTTCTTCTCTTTGTATCTATTTTTTTTGAGGATTCTTTGTAAATCATGAGCGACTCTGTGGCGCAATGGACAGCGTGTTGGACTTCTAGTTGATCATCATGAAAGTAATTCAAAGGTTGTGGGTTCGAGTCCCACCAGAGTTGAACTTTAGATTCAGTGACAAAAGCCAGAAATCTCTCTGGGGAATTACTGCTTAAATAAAAGCATTTTATCCCATCCCATAATAATGCATTTACCGTCCGTTACATTTTGAGTTTTAAAGTTTTACTTCTGTCGTAGTCGAGTTTTAAATCCAGCATGGTGTTCATCTTTACGCTGTATTCTCATGCTTTGGACTATTTGATTCACTTGATATCTTCTTTTTTTGAGAATTCTTTGCAAATCATGAGCGACTCTGTGGCGCAATGGACAGAGCGTTGGACTTCTAGTTGATCATCATGAAAGCAATTCAAAGGTTGTGGGTTCGAGTCCCACCAGAGTTGAGCTTTAGATTCAGTGACAAAAGCCAGAAATATCTCTGGGCAATTACTGCTTAAAAAGAAAGCATTTCTTTCCATCCCATTATAATGCATTTACCGTCTGTTACATTTTGAGTTTTAAAGTTTTACTTCTGTCGTAGTCAAGTTTTAAATCCAGCATTGTGTTCACCCTTACGCTGTATTATCATGTGCTGGACTATTTTTTTCTTCTCTTTATATCTACTTTTTTTGAGGATTCTTTGCAGATCATGCGCGACTCTGTGGCGCAATGGACAGCGCGTTGGACTTCTAGTTGATCATCATGAAAGCAAATTCAAAGGTTTTAAATCCAGCATGGTGTTCACTTTCATGCCATATTATCATGTGTTGTAATTTTTACTGCTCATTTTTATGCATTCTGTTTTTGAAGAGCTTTTGCAATGTATAATGATGTAATGTATTGTACTGTATAAGAGACTCTTAACAGGTTATTGGATTTATAGAGGATCAATCATTTAAGCTATTCAAAGGTTTTGGGTTGAGTTTACTTTTACATCCACTATTTCCTGACAAAAGGTTAAAGAATACTTTATAAATGTATTATTTTTTTCTGTTCTGAAACCTTCACATCGGCACAGGAAAAATTCCCCAAAAAATTAAAAACCCTTCCATGGGGAAATATGGGAAGAAACACACATACATTAATATTCCCACCGTCTGACCTCTGAAGTAGAGCCAATCATCTGGAACCAATAGTCGTTCAATAAGATAAAGACGCGCGCACAGAGTGAATAGAAGGGCAAACTGCTCCCTTTAAGCAGTTAAAATGTTGATTTGTGTTGAGACAGAATCAAATATTTTTAATTTAAAAAAGTTAATGAATTGTTTGCATTACATAAATGAAAACTGTAGGAGCCGCATTTAAGTTTGTCATGTATTAAAATAACTTATTTTTTTGTTCTTTTTTATTTGTGTTACTGTAAAAGCAAAGTCTGCCCCCTGCAGGAGAGGCGGGCGCTCCTATAAGCTCCTATAAGTTGGTGCGAATGGCGCATAGTTGGTGGAAGAAAACGGGTTACGACAGATACCGTCTTTTGACGTCGGCCTCAGCCCTGTAACTACCCTCGATGGTGATTTGGCATCATTGGGCATCCAAACCAAATATAACGTCTTCATTTCATGTTTCTTATTTTTTCTATAAATTTCAAGCAAGCAAACAGAAATTGCTTCTGGTTTTCTGTTCGGGGGCAAAGTCGCGAGTCAGACACCTGGACTCGATCTTCCGACGTGGCTAAAGCGATTGGACGCACAAATAGGGGCCAAAGGAAAAGCCAAAGAGAGCGAAGAACTTTTTAAATTCTCGTTATTTATACAAGATTTCAGATAATGGTTTTGCTTTTATTTCCTCCTTTCCTCTTGTCTATTCATCCGCCAAAAAAAATGTGATCAGACTTTCTGCAGACTCCCTAACAGGTTTCACCCACAATGCATTGCAACATGGACCTGATGAATGCATTGAGTGACCCTTTAGTAGAACCCCTAATAAAGGACTGTTGAAGAAGAACGCTGAGACAACTACAAGCCTCTAATTGGCTCTTTGACTAGCACCGCCCCCTTCAAGGTACACTGTGTCCTCATGAGACGCTGTGATTACAGCTGTAACGCTACCTGGTTACCGTGGTAACCGGCAGGTTGAGCCGTAATGACAGGGTTGGCTGTTGCCGTGAGCTGTTGATGTGCTCACAAAGTGCTCACTCAACAATGACTGTACGGTGATGGGATTCAAACCCACAACCTCTGAGCACCTTCCATACTGTTAAAGATTGCGTATCTTCTTGTTGTTCTATTTGTGTTTTCACCTTTGTCTAAGAATTGATGAGTAACTAAAGAAGGAAATTGACTTTTGATAAAATTACACAAATTTAATTAAACTTAACTTAACTTAATTTAATTACATTTTGTTAAACATTTAACAAATAATTTTAAAATAAAACATTTGAATAATTAAAAAATGTAAAATGCTAAATTGAATACATAGATAAATTGATAAAACAATCTTTTAAGTTTACTGTTCCACCTGACTGACTCACCTCACCTCAAGAATTTAGAAACAAACCACACCGGATGAATCAGGCCAGAAGCTGCTGTTTCTCTGAGCTCGTTCAGAGAAGTCAAACAACGCCGACACTGAATCATCAGAAGTATTTTCCATCTCAGAACTTCAATGTTTCTAAAAACAGCATCTGAGACACTGTGAACCTGCCTCTGTCTCTCTGTGTCTTCATGTATTTCAACCTTTCTTACTGTGTGTATATGTAGTGGTTTGTTTAAGTGTCATTGTGTTTATGTGTGTGTGTGTGTGTGTGTGTGTGTGTGTGTGTGTGTGTGTGTGTGTGTGGTTCTTGGGGCCGTTCTCACGGTACCGTCTGACCTCCGTCTCTTCCTCTCTTCTCTATAAAAGGCTCGTCTGGTGGCTTTTCGGTGACCAGACTTAAAAAGGACAGAAGTAAAAGAGAGGAAATGTTTAGAGACAAGTGTGCGTAGCGTCAGGTTAGCTTAGCTTAGCATAGAGACTGGGAACGCAGGGAAGCAGCTAGCTTGTCTCTGAACCTGCCAACAGATCTGAATGGCAGTGATGTATCTATGAATGTATCTCATGTCTCATGTACACGTGTTATTTGGTTTGTTTGATCCCCACAGGAGGAAAAACAGAACGCGTTTCTTCTTTCTGTCCTCTCAGTGACCAAGAGTCACCAGTAACAACAGAAAACCTGTTTATTACAAAGCTCAGAAAACCAAAGAGACAAAACAAGCTCAAAGTCCAGGTTTTATAGTTCTACTACCTTTTGTTGAAGTACATGTTGAAGTACTACATGACTCTCTTCATGTGCTAAGAAGATGTTAGTACCGGGAATGGCTGGTATCTCTGACTCAAGACCCTCCGTGTGTGTGTGTGTGTGTGTGTGTGTGTGTGTGTGTGTGTGTGTGTTTCGTTCCATATCTGGGAAGTGAGCTAATATCAGAGTCTTCAGGGTCTAATTTTAGAGTTTTGTGTTTTACATGTGTTGCAATAAAACACACACACACACACTTTCACACACACATGCACACACCGTCCAGATGTTTCCTGCTGGATGTGTCCGGGGAGACCGCCAGAGAATGGGAACGAGGCAAACTGGGTCAGAAACACCTTCATCTGTCCATCACTGTGCATCCTGATCAAGTACACATCCTGATTGTGTTCTTGGTGGCAGCTAGTAAAGTACATTAAAGTACTATGTGAGTACAACTCTTAGGTGCTTGTTCCATTTTCAGCTACGTGCAGAGGCATCGTTTTAATACATTGATGATCCCTGTTTAAATACCTATGTTTGTGTCATTGTGTGAGTTGTATATCACATTTCTCTGTCTATTTTCTGTAGTTTGTGTTTATTTTCTTAGTACACACAATCAGATTCAGTTACTTTCCTTCACTACGTCAAAACAAAATGCAAAAGAAATATCTAAATATAAGAGCTGAGTTTATTTATTACAGTCAGACTGTAATTTGCACGGTAGCACCATGAGACATAACTAACACTTTTCATAAGGAGACACTAAAAGACTAAAAAGAAACAATGAAAGATTACAGAGAGACAAAGAAAGACTATAAAGGGACATCAAAAGACTACAAGGAGACACCAAACGAGAACAAAGAGACAATGAAAGACTATAAGGAGACCCTAAAAGACTAGAAAAAGACACTGAAAGACTCAAATGTTATCGATTTATTCATACATTATTTATGTAAATATGTATCATCCTTCTTCTGTTAGAGTTTACTTTTTTAATAATAACTTTGAGATTTTACAAATTGTTTTTCTTCTTTTTAAATCAATACGTTTGATGTGATAATGAATATGTCTTCAAATCATCATCGTGACTATTTGGTTTCTTTCAAATTGATTAAAAAAAGAGTAACATATATTAGCTCGTATCTGCTGCCACCTGCTGGTCGAAACAAAGAACAACACTCTCATATAAGTACAGTCCATTTATATCATAACATTTTCTGTGACTGAAATAAATCATAATTCGGATCATATAATTAGTATTTATTACCCCAGTTTCTCCCTCAAATTAAATATCTAAAGAACTTTAGAGCATCACAGCCATCAACAACTTTAGATTCACACATTGTCCTTGCCTGTAAATGTAATATTATTTATGCAAAATCATGCAAATTATAAATACATTTCTATAAATTACACGTAGGAATGTATGTGTGTGTGTCTGTGTGTGTGCACTATTTGTGATCGCTCAGCTCGTGGCTTCTCTTTATGTTTGTTTATGTGTGTTTACATGTTTATTTACATGTTTGTTAGCATGTTTATTTACATGTTTGTTACATGTTTGTTTCAGACCTGCAGCAGTAGACCTGGATGGAGATAAGAACCTGATAAAAGAATCATTTGTTAACTAACACCTTCCTGTTTCAGGCTACTAAACAGGTGACTTCCTGTTTCTGATATAAATATGGAGCTGTTTCTGTGAGCAGACCGCAATCAGCAGCAAGATGCAGAAACCAGATAGCAGAGCTACAGCGAGGTGCTCAATGGTATGAAGAGCCCGGCCGCATGGTGGGAACTTTAACTCTTCTCTGAATATTGCAATAAAAATCTGAAAATCTGAAAATCTGAATCGCAACAATCCGTAAACAAGAGGCAACGTCTGGTTCTCTAATAGTTAAAGGTGCATTCTATGTAGTGACCACCAGGGCGCGACTCCTCTGGTCCTATAGAAGTCTATGAGAAAATTACTCTACAACCTCCTTGGTGCTTATTTCATTTGGTATTTTAGCCACCAGAACTCGAGGCTTCAAAGGCTTGTGAGACATGTCATCAACAGTTTAGCAAACAGCAGCATTAAACAAATTTCCTTTTTGCTTCTTTTTGAAGCACTTTTTGAAGTCTTCTCGGCACAGAAATTCTTTGAGTTCGTGCACCTTAAAGCGCGCCGATGAGCTTCGTGGAGGTGGCGAGCGAGAACCGCCCCCCCCCTTTGACCCGGGGGTCACTGCTCCTTCTCTCGCCGTTGGTTCCCTGCGTGGAGCTGGGCCGCCTCCCCGGGCTGAACTGAGCCCGGAAGGCTTTGCAGAAGAGGAAGTAGATGAGAGGGTCCAGGCAGACACTGAGGATGGACACCATGACGGTCAGCTCCTTCAGGTAGAAGAAGGCCTGGCTACAACGGCGCCACCCCCCCAGGAAGGCGTAGGGAATGCGCACCAGGTGGTACGGCACGAAGCAGGCGCAGAAGACACTGACCAGCACCAACATGTTCCTGCGGGACTTGGCCAGCTTCCTGGAGCCAGAAGAGGCCGGCTGTCTCCGCTGCGCCGCCGCCAGTCTGTGGGAGACGCCGCGGTAGAAGAAGACCAGCGAGACGAGGACCAGCAGGAAAAGGGCAGCAGAGGCGCTGTGGACCACCTGGTAGAGCCGGTGGAGCACCGCGCTGTGCAGCAGATTGCAGCTCGGAAAGGCCGGGAGGGAGGCCGGTGGCTCCTCGGTGAGCAGCGACATGACGACGTAGACCCCCACTGGGGCCAGGAGGAGGAGCCAGGTTGCCACGGTGATAGCGTGGGCAGCGCGCACCGTCTGCAGGAAGTGAGTTCCTAATGGATGGACAATCTTCAGGTACCTGCAGAGACCAGATATTTGTATATGTATATATATGAATATACATACATTCCCATGAATATGTGTACATATTTGCATATATATATATGCTCTTCATGGGTCAAGGACTTAAACCATCTAGACCAGTGGTCCCCAACATGTTTTACCTCACTGACCATTTCCATGTCAGACAATATTGCGCGGACCGGTCGAGAAGGTCCGGCGGAATAACGGGTGGGGAAGTAGTCGCGTGCTCTCTATTTGCTGGGGAATGGGGAATCTGTCAGAGGGACGAGCGCATATAATTTGTAGAAAAGCCGGTAAATTTTCAAAATAAAACATTTTTCAGAAAAAAAATATATATATTCTTTCTGTGGTGCGACCCGGTACCAGATGGCCCACGGACCGGTAGCGGTAGTGGTTGGGGACCACTGATCTAGACCAGGGGTATCAAACATACTACTATAAAAGTAGCTGCTATTCCTAATCGGTCCACTTGGGGTCGCACTTTGTGAGTGAGCGCATGCGTTAGACCAGGGGGAACAGGGCGATGACCAAGGCAGTATCCTTAGATCACCTGCCATCGGAAAAAAAATCACGTCAGGAATCAGGAATCAGGAAACATTTATTGCCAAAATATGTCAAACATATAAGGAATTTGTCTTGGCGGTTAGTGCGTGAGAGTAGACATTGTAACAATAGACAACAAGACAGCAGTGCACAAGTAATAAAATAAAATGAAATGCTAAGTTAAAGTTAAAAATTAAACATATTTAAAAAGTTAAAAAATTGTACAAGTGACGAGTGACAACAAAGTGACGAGTGAGAAATGACAGTTAAAGTGGCATGTGCAGTATGAAGGGGAGTGACCGGTGGGATGTTATAGTCAGTCAGTGGGGAACCGGCTCTGTTCATGAGCCCGACTGCCGACGGGAAGAAACTGTTGGTGTGGCGGGAGGTCGTAGTCCTGATGGACCTCAGCCTCCTGCCAGATGGAAGGGGCACAAACAGGTTTTGTCCGGGGTGAGAGGGGTCGGCTACCATCTTTTTAGCTGCTTCAGAGACCTGGAAGCGAACAAGTCCTGCAGGGACGGCAGATTGCAGCCGATCAGCCTCTCTGCAGAGCGGAGGACACGCTGCAGCCTGCCCTTGTCCTTGGCTGTGGCTGCAGCGTACCAGACGCTGATGGAGGAGCAGAGGATGGACTCCATGATGGCCGTGTAGAAGTGGACCATCATCGTCTTTGGCAGGTTGGATTTCTTCAGCTGCCTCAGGAAGAACAACCTCTGCTGAGCCTTCTTGGTGATGGAGCTGATGTTCAGCTCCCACTTGAGGTCCTGGGTGATGATGGAGCCCAGGAAACGGAAGGAATCCACAATAGTGACGGGGGAGTCACACAGGGTGATGGGGGAGGGTGGGGCTCTGTTCCTCCGGAAATCCACAACCATCTCCACTGTCTTTAGAGCGTTGAGCTCCAGGTTGTTCTGCCTGCACCACGACACCAGATGGTCAGACTCCACCTGTAGGCGGACTCGTCCCCACCAGAGTTTAGTGCAATGAGGGTGGTGTCATCCGCAAACTTCAGGAGCTTGACGGACTGGTGGCTGGAGGTGCAGCTGTTGGTGTACAGGGAGAAGAGCAGAGGGGAAAGAACGCAGCCTTGGGGGGAACCGGTGCTGATGGTCCTGGAGGCTGAGACATGTTTCCCCAGCTTCACGTGCTGCTTCCTGTCAGACAGGAAGTCAGTGATCCACTTGCAGGTGGAGTCGGGCACGTGCAGCTGGGAGAGTTTGTCCTGCAGCAGAGACGGGATGATGGTGTTGAAAGCAGAGCTGAAGTCCACAAACAGGATCCTGGCGTAGGTTCCTGGGGAGTCCAGATGCTGGAGGATGTAGTGGAGGGCCATGTTGACAGCATCGTCCACAGACCTGTTGGCTCTGTAGGCGAACTGCAGGGGGTCCAGGAGGGGGTCGGTGAGGGACTTCAGGTGGGTCAGGACTAGCCGTTCAAAAGACTTCATGACTACAGAGGTCAGGGCGACGGGCCTGTAGTCATTGAGTCCTGTGATCCTGAGCTTCTTGGGAACAGGGATGATGGTGGAGGCCTTGAAGCAGGCTGGTACGTGGCATGTCTCCAGGGAGGTGTTGAAGATGTCAGTGAACACCGGAGACAGCTGGTCAGCACAATGCTTCAGGGTGTGAGGGGAGACGGAGTCCGGACCGGCTGCCTTACGGGGATTTTGTCTTCTAAAGAGCCGGTTAACGTCTCTCTCCAGAATAGAGAGGGTCGTTGCTGGTGGGTTAGGGGAAGGTGATATAGATGAAGAGGCGTGAGCACCTGATGGGCTGGGGGAGGGAGGGGAGGGGGACTGGGGCAGGTTGGTGGAGCTGTGGGGGATGGGATCAGGACATTATCGTTCGAATCTGCAGTAGACCTCGTTCAGCTCGTCTGCCAGGTGGAGGTCATTTATGGAGTGGGGGGTTTGGCTTGTAGTTATTCCATTACAGGTCATTTAGCTGACGCTTTTACCCAAAGCGACTTACATTACATTTTTAACCCCTGGCTTTTTACATTTTGCCCAGGGAGCAATTAGAGGTTAGGTGTCTTGCTCAGGGACACTTTCAACATGGAACATGAGGCAGTCAGGACTCAAACCACCAACCTTGTGCTTCCCAGCACACTCTCTCTACCCCCTGCGCCACGACGACCCCAATAGTTAGTGAGGTGTTTGAGGCCTTTCCAAACTGAAGCAGTGTCACTTGCTGAGAACTGTTGTTGGAGTTTCTCAGAGTACAGTCGTTTAGCGTCTCACCGCCTTGCTAAACTTGTATTTTGTCTCTGTGTACAAGTCTTTGTCCCCGGTCCTAAATGCCTGATCCTTCTGCAGGCGTAGTGTTCTGAGTTCCGCTGTGAACCAGGTTTGTCGTTGTTGTGACTCCCCCTGGTGCATGATGGTACACAGCTGTCCTCACAGAAGCCGATGTAGGAAGTTACAGCCTCTGTGAACTCATGCAGACTGTCAGTAGCTGAAAACATCCCAGTCTGTGCAGTCAAAGCAGGACCCA